>NW_027280217.1:110000-123784 GCF_046629955.1 Centroberyx affinis | reverse complement strand
CTTATTTTGTGTCAGGTGATTTTTTTAAGCAACAGTGAGCAGGTTTACATGGACTGCAATATTCTGAGATTAACCTGATTAAGACTCTGATTACCTTAACCCAAATAAGGTCATAGTCGGAGTAAGCAATAGTCGAATTAAGACATGTGGAGTATTCAGATCTTAGTCTTATTATTGAACATTGTAGACATGTAAACACCTTAATCGAAATATTGTCTTATTTAGAATAAGGTCAATAGTCGGATTATTGCAGTCCATGTTAACGTAGTCAGTTTCTTGTGCTATCCTCTGGGCTCAAATATAATTTTTTTTATTTTTTGTTTTCACTGTGTTTTTCTATTTCCCAAATCAAATCAACAAAAAACACAAAGTCCCTGACATTTCCCATCACACCATAACAGCAGCTCCGCTCTCTGTAACAATAAAGCAGGAGAAGCTGCTTGTCATCAGGGACGGCGCTCTGCAGGAGACATAATTGACATTAATTAAGAGAAGAGGATGGGGGGGGGGGTGATGGGGGGGAGCTCAAATCGCTGATGGAAAATGAAGGACAAATGAATAATGAATAGAGACAAATTGAATTCTCCTCAAATCCCGTTTCAGAGAGCAAATCACAGCGCGACCCTGAGACTGAGGTCGACTAACAGACTGGATCCACTGCAGCAACATGCAGCCACTCATCTGAGGGGAATACATTAAATTAATGGGATTAGATAGGGGAATATTTTAAAAAGGCAGCAGAGAGTTATGGGTAAATCTATGGAAACGGCCTTACTGTTGCTATTTGCATATCAGCAGCACTCTGTATGGCTGCTGCCATGTTCAACTTCATCTTTATTCTCTTTTTATGCATTTTAATTCTTTATTTACACTTTATCAATTTGTTTTTTATTCATCTTATCCTGTATTTCTTATCTAATGTCTTCTATACCAGTGGTTCTCAACGTGGGGTCCGGGGACCACCAGGGGTCCTTGAGGGGGTTCCAGGGGGTCCCCAGCAAATTGGTGAATTTAGCATTATTTAATTTACAAGAAGTTAACACAGTTAGAGAATGTAGAAGAATGACTGTTTTGATCAGTTTCTCTGTTATCTCTCTACCTACAATACAGACAGTCATGGAATTCTGGATAAAATCATATTTGACAATAAAAAATATTCCTCAGATTTGGGTCCGAGAGACAAAATCTCATTAAATGGGGGTCCTTGGTTCTAATGTGGACTAAATTAGGGTCCTTGATATGAAAAAGGTTGAGAATCACTGCTCTATACCTTAAAGCACTTTG
Source organism: Centroberyx affinis (assembly GCF_046629955.1). Classification (NCBI taxonomy): domain Eukaryota; kingdom Metazoa; phylum Chordata; class Actinopteri; order Beryciformes; family Berycidae; genus Centroberyx; species Centroberyx affinis. The sequence continues at coordinate 122,500 of NW_027280217.1, read as the reverse complement.
AATTGTCTTTGTGCAGAAATGTGTGATATAAATTAACTTGCCCTGCCTATAGTGTACTTTAAATAAATACCAAATTATTTTTCTGGTGTATTGCTAAGTGCATGCCGACACTTACCAGACTCTTTTAATGCAACTGAAGTAGTGATTAATTTCCACTAATTAAAAAGAAGCAGGGCCTCCATTTATTCCATGTTAGTGAACACACTCTGCATGTAAAGAACATCTTTAACGCCCACAGACATCACTCACACAGGATCCATGTATTTTAACACTCGACAACATGAAGACCCGAGTCTCTGTCCTCCTCCTCCTCCTCCTCCTCCTCCTCCTGACTCGGGGAGATAATGCATCGCGTCTGGATGGAGCGGCAATTAGGTTTAATTATAAAAACGCTCTCCAACCAAAACCAACGACCGAAACGATTAACGGCGGCAAACGGAAAACAAAAAAACACTTGAAGAGCGAGCGGCGGGGGGAGGCGGGAGGGAGGGAGGGAGGCGCCGGGCGGGGAGAGGGAGGGAGGGAGGGGGAGGGGCGGCCCGGGGGGAGGCAGCCATCAGTCACGCCGCCGAGCCGCCGAGCCGGAGACAAAGACGAAAACGAAGACGAAGACGAAGACAAGCCTCGGCCCCCAGGAGCCGAATTATTCTCACCGACCGACGGCTTCAACATGCGACATGACAAGAGGAGAGACGAGGGAGAGACAAGAGGAGAGACAAGATGAGAGACAAGAGGAGAGACAAGGGAGAGACAAGAGGAGAGACGTGTCAGCGCCGGATTAAGACACAGAAGCCGGACAGAGAGGTGTCAGTGCCCGATCCGTACCGGCTGCCCGGTCCGTTCTGCACATGCCCGCGCATTGGACAGCTGGGTACGGCAACTCCACTTGGACAAACTTGATACTGCGTGTTTTATACACCGCCCGATCCGTTCCGTTCCACACATGCGGCATCAAATTAGCTTGTGATACCAGACTGAGCCACGTCTGATACTGTTCTGGCTCACCAGCTGCTGTGGCTAAGTTATCAACAGTTGTTTTCTAAAGTTATTTGCTGGTTTGCACCAGCCAAAGTGTTTCGGCCCAAAGTGTAACCGCAAACTCTTTGGCGGCCGTCAAGTGTTTTAACCACAGTGAAACGTTCACACATGTGTGTTACAAAGCGGGCACGCACATGTGCAGAACGGACCGGGCAGCCGGCACGTCCTGTTCAATATAAAACCATAAAACATGCAGTATCAAGTTTGTCCAAGTGGAGTTGCTGTATCTAGCTGTCCAAGATGGCGGACCCACTCAGGGTCCGCCATCTTGGACAGCCGGATCGGGCAGCCGGGAGGAATCGGGTACTGACAAGAAGTAAAACCACAGAAGTAGAACGGACAGAACGGTCTTTCTCCTTCACGTCAGCGTTCCTGGGCGGTCGGAGCGGCGGCCATCTTGCTCTGACCCGTCGGACTAGCTTCTGTATGAAGAGACTCACAGCAAGTCACTGAGCTGAGAGGTTTTAAAGCAGCTTCTCTGTCTCCTTGCTGCCATGGATTGCTAACATGCTAATGTTGACTAGAACAGTGGTTCTCAACGTGGGGTCCGGGGACCACCACGGGTCCTTGAGGGGGTTCCAGGGGGTCCCCAGGAAAATGAATTGTTAAACTTCAGCGTTATTTAATTTACAAGAAGTGAACACAATTAGAGAATGTAGAATTATGACCGTTTTGATCATAGTTTCTCTGTTATCTCTCTACCTAGAATACAAACAAAATCATATCTGACAATAAAAATATTCTCAGATTTGGGTCCAATCTCTTCAAATGGGGCTCTGTGTTTTATCTCTGTTTTCTATTGTTTATTTATTTATTCTTTTTTATTTAAATTTATTTCATTTTTGATTATTTGACTATTTTTTGGTTCTTGTGTGTGTGGAGAATGTGTTCGGTGTTGAGGGTAAGTTGGAAAAGAGGGTACATATTTTTATCATGCTTGTTCATCCTTAATTGTCTGACCCTCTGGAAATCAATAAATATACTTGGGGCTCTGTGGCTCTAATGTGGACTAAATTAGGGTCCTTGATATGAAAAAGGTTGGAGTAGAAGAGCTAGAGAGAGAAGTCCAGTCTGTGATAAAGCTAACGTTAGCCTCGTCGCTAACGTTAGCTTCCAGCTGAGTTCTGACAGTTTGCTGACAGACTCATCTACTCAGCTCTATGCTGAACTAGCTAAACAAGCAGTGGAAGAACTGTTCTGTCCATTCAGGTTCTGGGGTTAAAACACCTGAAGAAGAGTTTAGCTCCTCCCTCCACAGCTGCTGCTGAGCCTCTGAGCAAGGCAGCAGCAGACTGATGTGTTTTCACCTCTGATGCTTCTAACGCTCTTCTTCCTCTTCAGTCTAGATGTTTCTGCTTCCTGTTTCCCCTGTTTTCTAACTCCCAAAGTTGACTTCCAGTTTATTTAAAGTGTAAAGTGACAGAGTTGTCTGTTCCTCTATTTATTTATTTAACCCCCCCCCCCCCCCCTTTTAGTGCAATAATCTGTTCTCTCCAACTACGCTGCATTACTGGCTCCACTTGCTCCCAGTCCCGGACATTTCACTCTTTTATTCTGTGCATATACAGTATTATTTTGTTCTTATCTATTTTATATTTTTGTATCTTATACTCTAGGCATCTATAGGCTTGCTCCAAATGACATTTCATTGTACTCGTTCATTGACAATAAAGGTATCTATCTTTCTACACTTCACAAAAAACAAACAAACAAGTGACTAAAACAGCCATAACATGTACACAGAATAAACTAAAACCAGTATGGTAACCCTTCTCACACATAATAAACCAAGGGAAGTAAAATCAAATAAATAATGTCTTGACTCTCTTCACTCTCTGTATTTCTCTCTGACTCTGCTGTAATATTAAAGCATCAGGAGTCTCTGTGTGGCTGCAGGTCGGTCGGCGGCACATTTGCAAGACAAACAACAAAGCGGCTCTGCTGCCAGCGGTCAGAAAGCCTCCTCTGTCATGTCGGCGCACAATAAGAAAATCCCTTTGTGACTCCTAACAGTAAAACACCTCCGCCCGGCTTCGCACATTTGAATATTTTCCCCAGAAGCCGGGCTGTGGTGCGGCGGCGCCCGGCGGCCCTGGGCGGTGCTTTGCATGTTCCCGCGGCCCCGGTGCATCGCAGCGGCGTGGCGAGCCGGCGAGCCGCGGGCTGAGGCCGAGGCCGAGGCCGATCCAGATCCGGAGCCGGATAAGATGCAAAGTCTCTGGGTGAGTCAGGACAGCTGCTACAGCGCCGCAGCTGAGTAAATGTCAGCGCTCCTTTGCCTTTGAGTCATGAGAGAGTCATGAGACAGATTAACGTCACAGAGAAATGAAAACTGACCTTTTCACCTTGTTGGCCAGTTCTCCATCTCATAACACAAACCTGTTTAACAATACATGGCAAAACATTTACAGAATTTGAGTTTTCTTGTGTTTTTATATGAAACTTCCATCACATTTCCTTGCTGGAACAGTGCATCTTTAATAGTGACCTCATGCTGTAGCAGGAGGTGTAAATAAAAACTCCAGCAGATAAATCCTCACAGTTTTGAACAGTCCGCCCCCACATCCTGTTTCAACAGAAAAAGCGCCAAATTACATAAACAAGATGCTCTCACAACCCATTTCACACCAGAGTGAAACACAAAGCAGAACGAACAACGAACATTTAGTTTCAGAACTGATTTGAAGAGTTTTCTGATCACTTTTTATGTCACAGTTTTTAACCCCATAAGAGCCAGAGGTTCCAGTCTAGATTAAAAAAAAGGCTTCCTATTGGCTCTTCCACAGTCTAGATTAAAAACAAGACCGCTGGAACACCAGTGCAGCTTTAAATGAATCTTCAGTTTTACTTTGGACCCTTCAGGACCTGGGGCCGGGTGTAAAGGCTAATGACTTTACGGTGAAGACGGATACCCGGGCGGGCTTAATGATATGAGCTGCAACAGATTGGTTCTCTGAGAGGAGGAGGAGGAGAAGGAGGAGGAGGAAGAAGAGGAGGAGGATCTTCCATTACCACAGAGGAGGAAGAGGCTTGCAGACGGACCACAGCTGCTGCATGTTTTCCTTAAAGGAGACTGATCTCTCCTCTCTGTTTAGCACTTTATCTTTACTGAGACGGGAGGAAGGATGAGAGGGAGAGCGAGGAGAGGATGGATGGATGGATGGATGGATGGATGGATACACAGCAAAACATCTCCATCTTAACAAGTCAGTTAGTCCTAAAAATCTGAATTTTCTTAAAATAAGTGAAAAAATCAGCCAGTGTCGTTAGATAATTTCACTTGTTTCCAATGCAAATCAACTTGTTTGAAGAATTCAGTAGAATCAGGAGGGTCAGGGTTAGACCAGTGATGGCAGTATTAGTATTAGCAGGGCAACAGTTGTGGCTCCAGGCTTGTTCCTCCTCCTCCAGGACTCATCTGTTGCTCCTCATCACGTCATCAATCGGCATCAATCTTCAGTTTTACTTTGGACCCTTCAGGACCTGGGGCCGGGTGAAGGGCCACGTTCAGTCCAGCGTTGTGTTCAGTATTTAAACCTGTGAGTCCGGCCTCCCGTGGCCTTCTGCTAAGACTGTGACTCGGCACGGCCAAGTCCAACGTAGACAATGCTGTTGACGTTGATTGATTGAATGATTGATCGTCAGTTAATTCAAACAGTTCAACCCTACTGAAATAAAATCTCTAAATCAACTCACTGTCCGTACCGACGGGCTCGGTCCGGTCTCTCACTGTTCTCTCCTGTTGGAAAGCGGCTGCAGATGAGACCAGGGAGCCATGTTGTTTTTTTCTGTTTTTTTCACCTTGGAAACTAAAATCCAAAATGTTTACTTAGTGAAGTATTACGCAATTTCAATCAGGAAGACTACTTATCATTCATTCATGCTTTCCCTTTACCCAATCAGAGTTGGTGAACACTTTCCCTCTTTTTCCAGAGAACCAATCAGAGTTAGCTGTCACTTCCCTCTCTTTTTCAAAGAGCCAATCGTCTAAGTGACCGGAGTATATAGACGTCTCCTTCTATGATACTGTCCTTCTCTCAGATCTGTGCCGTATGCTGCTGTCATTCCAGTCGCTGTGCTTACCTTCGTCCCTCCTCCTCCTCATCACCACCAGGGTCCAGGCTCCAGAGGAACTCCCCAGGGGGACATCCTGATTCCTACGTTGTCACGAATGGGAGGAGTTCCTGCATGGAGCTTACGCCAAAGTTTGCATCTTGTTTCATGTCATGAATAAACTTTTTCATTCGAGCATTCATCCCAGTCTCTCCTGATTGAACTGTATCAGGCCGTGTTCACATTGCGGAGTGTTTTCTGCTTGAAATCTGTGATCCGCCTTGCAATCATTTTATGTTTTTTTTTAAAGTGGCAGAAACAAAGCGGCGCGGTAAAGGGTGGAGCTCGATGTGTTGCCAGGCAACCAAAGTAAACAAGTTTACCGCAGAGAAAGCTGAGCGGCCGACGACGCCCAGATCAACAAATCAAAATACTCACCTGAAATACTAACGCTCCTCCATGCAGGTTGGTTTGTGTTCAGGTGGAGCGAGGAGACGACAGACTGGAAAGCTCCAGGTGATCGTAGACGGCTGCCATTACTGTTTTCTCCATTTTGTTGTCGAGGTCACAACCTCTTATTTTGATTGGTCGTCTTGTGAGAAGTGACACATGACGTGTGGATCTCAAGTTGAACTAGTTTCAACTCTTTGCACGAGCAACCTCAGCGGGAAAATCTGCGATCGGCCTGGCAGCCGGCGGTGATGGTGCTTCACACGAGGGATCACACTGCTTCCCATTGGACGCTTGATAGCTGAGCTTCCATATTGGTTCCTTGCTGCACCTGATTGGACGGATGCTGTCACTCGCTGGGCCGTCTGTCCCCGGATTTCAAACTGGAAAAACATGGCGGCTCGTTTGCAAACTTTCTCTTATATTACGAAAATAGTTCAGCGAAATGTGTTTCTGAAAACATTTGAGGTGAGAAATCAGCTGCAGCTGCTGAGTCTGTCTTCAGTTTAGATCGACGACGGTTAGTTTAACAGTTTGTACCCGAGTTTCAGGAGTTTCCAGAGGCAGTTAGTCGCGCTGGACGCCCCTGATTTGCATAAAGTAGCCTAGACCTCAACTTCATGCAAATGTCGAGCAGCCAACGTGACGCCCCGTCTCTCGAAACGCACCGCGGCGCTCCCAGAATGCATTGCACGGCTGCTTACATAGAAAATGAATGGGAAGCGTGGAAATGACGGATCCTGTGGAAACGCACCATGAGCGTGGAATCTGAGTCCTTCCATAGGAAATAATGCAGAAACCGCTCCGCAATGTGGACACAGGCGTAGATTTGACACCCAGGTGGAGTGAGAGGTATGAATCACACGTCTGACCGGGTGTGGCGTTCTACATCAGACCCAGTAGAGACTCGGCGCCCGGCTGCTGCGACGACTCCTGCAGCTTCTGAACTTGTTCACCTTGCAGCAGCGAGCGAAGCCCGGCGCCCGCCGCTGATCATCGGTAATTGATGAAAAGCGAAACGACAGCTTCTGACTTTGAGGGGCGTGAAAGGTCGTCCTGATTGTTGTTTTTGATTTATACTGATATCAATTAACGCCCATCTGGAGGCAGATCCTCAGCTTCGTCCTCTGCGCTAATAGCAAATCTCTCTGTTCTTTAAAATGACTTTCTCGTGAAGACGGATACCCGGGCGGGCTTAATGATACGAGCTGCAACAGATTGGTTCTCTGAGAGGAGGAGGAGGAGGAGGAGGAGGAGGAGGAGGAGGAGGAAGAGGAAGACGAGGAGGAGGATCTTCCATTACCACAGAGGAGGAAGAGCCTTGCAGACGGACCACAGCTGCTGCATGTTTTCCTTAAAGGAGACTGATCTCTCCTCTCTGTTTAGCACTTTATCTTTACTGAGACGGGAGGAAGGATGAGAGGGAGAGCGAGGAGAGGATGGATGGATGGATGGATGGATGGATGGATGGATGGATGGATGGATGGATAAATAGATAGATAGATAGATACACTGCAAAACATCTCCATCGTAACAAGTCAGTTAGTCCTAAAATCTGAGTGAAAAAATCTGCCAGTGTTGTTAGATAATTTCTCTTGTTTCCAATGCAAATCAACTTGTTTGAAGAATTCAGTAGAATCAAGAGTCATTTTCTTGACAGATTCTTCTACCTGTGTGACCAGTGATGGCAGTATTAGTATTAGCAGGGCGACAGCAGACCGGCCAATCAGCGGCTCAGGTTGTCTGACTGGGCTGAGCCTCATCTGCTGAAGAGTCAGTTCCTGCAGCTTAGCGTCCGGCCGGTGTCCATCAGCCTGACGACAACATACATGTTCCTCTTCTTCTCTCATTAAAAACTAAAACTCTTGGCACAAGGTTCTCTCTCTTCCCAGCCTGCAGGCCCTCCGTGTGTCGGCCTTCATTCACAGGAACGTTCCCTGCAGATGGAGAACAGTGTTCTAGTTCAGTAGTTCTCATCCTTCTCTCATCCATCTCATTCTCATATCTACACACAGAAAAATAAAAGTGCGAACTGGAACCGAAAAGTTCTTGATGCCACAGAAGAACCATTTCTGGTTCCACAAAGAACCTTTCAAGAACCTTTTAAGAAATATATGGTTTCAAAGAACCATATAAGGTTCTTTGGGATAGGCTATTAAAATTCTTAGTTAGGCTATTGGATGGTGGGTGATGGTGTAAATGTGGAAAATAACCAAACCCCTCTATATTGTGCAATTGCAAATGAGGCTATAGAAGGACAGATAAAAACACAATGCAGGAGTCTAGTGCAGACATGGTTCTTGAACCTTGGTCTGAAAGGTTCTTTGTGGAACCAGAAATGGTTCTTCTATGGCATCACTCCCAAGAACCATTTTTGGCACCTTTATTTTTCTGTGTGTACTTCCATTGACAAAGGCCTTTCCATTGCCTTTGTCAATGGAAGGTAAAATACAGATATGACGCAATGATTCTGTCCAAATTATCTCTCATGAAACTGGTCTAAAATGTCTAAAATGTTTATTTATTATTATATTTTTTTGTAATCAGTGTTATGTTATAACACTGATGTTTGCATATAAGTTTGTATGTGCTAAACTAGACAGTGAGACGTGTTGGTAATGACACGTCTTTCTTAAGAGTGCACCATCCCCTCTTGCTGAATTTGAACTAATCCGGTGTGGAGCGGCTGCCTGGTTTTAATCATGTTGCTACTTAGTGCATCACACTGTTAATCAGCAGAGATGTGTGTTCGAGGTGTTAGAGACGACACACACCGCTCAGCGAACAGGCTGCAGCCTACACTGCAGAAAATGTCCCTCTGAACAACTGAAGGACTCTTGGTTTCTTCTTAAAATCATTTTTTTCTTAAAATAAGTGAAAAGCCTGAAGCTGGAGTGAGATAATTTCACTTGTTTCCAATGCAAATCAACTAGTTTTAATAATTTACTTCAATAAGTGACATTTTCTTGATACTAGAGGAGTGATCTGCCTTATTCTGCCATGATTCAAGATATTGACTTGTGTTTCTGAAACGGCATTGAAAACAAGTGGAATTATTTCACCCACATTGGCAAATTCTGTACTTGGTTAAAAAAAATACGGTTTTAAGGCTAAATTTGAGAGTAAATGACTTGTCAAGATGGACATTTTTGCAGTGTAGTACACATTAGCGATGCAAATCAACTTGTTTTAAGGATTCAAGCAGCACTAAATTCAGGGAGTGATCTGCCTTATTTCATGATTCTGCAACTACAAATACATGTTAAAACGATTTGTATTTTTTGCAGTGTGCTGGCTTGTTGCGGTTCACCTACTGCTGGGAATAATTTAGACTCTGGCTGGGGAAACAGTGAAATATCACAATCATTAGCTCTCTCCGTAAGTACTGTGTAAACACAAGAAACCAACTGAGCCAAATGTTCCAACATGCAGCCGCAATCTAATGACAAATAATTCTTTATCCCAGTCTGCGGAGCCATTATTTCCACTGCTATTGTCTCGTTCCTCCTACACTGTAAAACTAGAGTTCTAGGTTCTTCATCGATCCAAAGGGAGACCGTAGCACCTTAGGGTTCCTCCTCATGAGAAAAGATATCCCTAAGGGTTCCTTGAAGAACCCCATGTACACTTGGGGTTTCTGGAAGTACTGCCAGGGTTCATGAATCTTTTATGACGGGGTTCCACAGGGAAGGTTCCTGGGTCCCCTGTGGTTGTAATCTGTCAAAAACCCTAAAGGTTCCTTGGAGCTCTTTTTTTTTTTACTTTTTTCGAGTGTATGTAAAGATTTGTCCTCACCAAAAACTAGAGCAGCAATGTTGTGACGTTGACCGGCAACTCCAACCAATAAAATCTAATAAAAATAATTCTCTATCCCAGTCTATGGAGCCATTATTTCCAATTCTGCAATCCTTGACCAGAATTCCTTGTTCATCTCACCCCTTTCACTTATTTTTAATCAAAATAAAATTCAGTCTCAATATTGAATGACATGTTAAGATTTACTTTTTTTTTTTTTTTTTTTGCAGTGCAACAACTGCAGCAGCAGTGTTGCTCTGTTGACCGGCAACTGGTGGAATGTGTTGCCGTTATTATCCCAAATGAAATCCAGAGAGCGGGGAGGGAAAGATGCTCAGCAGTCTGACCTGGATGTTTTGTGACGCAGAAAACTCACTCTGACCCCCCAGCACTGTTCAGATCTACAGAAACACTTTACTTTCCAGCTTATTACATGGAGAAGTATTGTAAGTACACACTGATACTGTTGTTGTGTTGGCACTGGGTTTGTACCAGTTGCTCACTGCCCAAAATTATATCACCAGTTTATATTTTATTGCCAGTGTTGGACTTGTTGCTCAAAAAAGTAACTAATTAATAATTTCCAAAGTAATTATTACTGTATACCCAGGACTAAATGAAGAAATTGATTTTAGTCCTTTTTTGTACTTGTTCTGATGCATGTGGTCTGGTGCCATGTTGCTGTAGATGGGGATATATTTTGTTATTGTTTTCTGTCTTGTTGTCTGTACATCCATCTTTTCTTATTTTGTTCTCATTATTTTTTCTTATTTTTTTCTTCTTCCTTCTATACATTTTGTAGAGCCATCTAGTGGTCATACTGTGCATTTGTCACCTGTGAGTTCATTGGCTTCCTGCTCAGGTGTTTGCAATTATCTTGTATCTACTAAAGGGGAAACTGTGTGCAGGGCTTCACCCTGAAGAAGGCTGTTTGTGCTGTAACCCAGTTCTGTTTCAACATGCACAAGCTTTGTCTGTGTTTTTAAGAATTTCACCATGAAATAGCCATCTGAATAAAGGCTTTTAAACTTTTTGCCAGAAGAGTGCTTTGGACCTTTCTTCTTTTTTGAACTTTTGTGTTCCCTACCAAAGAGCAGCTTCATCTCACCTGTTTGAACTTCTGAGCACTCCGGACCTTTTCTTTCTAATTATTACTGTACTTCTCTCCCCCTGGCAGCAGTTCATGCCCAGTCATCACTGTGCCTTGAGATGTCTTAAGATGTCTTAAGATGTCTTAATAACCCAAAACAAGATGTCTGGAGACATTTCTGTATATCGAGATGTCTAAAGAGATCTTCAGACTTAAACTGAAGACACACAGTTTGTCAGCGGTCAGCAGCACTGAAATACCCATAATCCCAGTAGAAGATGCTGTGATGTCATGGCTTTTACACAGGTACCAACACTGTGCCTGTCCAACAGTTTTCTACACAGTTGTTTACATTCATAAGAATAAAAATAGGACAAAACAAGAAAGATCCTAAATAGTTGGCATAGCAACCAGTAAAGCAGGACTAGCCAAGCATTATGGGAATGTCATGGTTTAAATTAATCTTTGACCAATGAGATTGCTTGGCTGAAACTACCTGTTGTATACAGACTCAAACACAATCATACCCAATCATACTGTGGACTGTAGATACACTACAGTCCACAGTCTGACTCCTGACAGAATGTTCTGTGTTTCATTCTGATCTTCAGTCTTCTGATTAAAGTCTTGAAATGAGTTTCTTAGACAAAATACAAATAGTGAAGTTGATCCTATGTATGAATTTCTTTCCAAAGCCTTTGTCTTTCCATCAAGGCAAAGAATCTAAAATATAAGATAGTTTGGATTTGTTTAACACTTTTTTTGGTCGCTGCATAATTCCATTTGTGTTATTTCATAGTTTTGAGTCTTTACTGTTATTCTAGAATGTGGAAAATGGTAAAAATAAAGAAAAATGTGGTGTGTCCAGACTTTTGACATGTATAGTGCTGACTTTTCAGTTTGCACAGCAGTTTAATGGTCACACTCATGTTGGACTGTGACTGTTAAACTGCTGTTTCTGTTGCAGGGCGTTTTGTGGAGGTGGAGGTGGAGGTGGTGCAGGCTGTGGGCTGCTGATCAAACAGTCATGGAGTTGGGGAGGGGAGGGGGGGTGGGGCGGACGGGGTGATGGGGGGGGGGCACAGATGCTGCAGCTGGACGGCGGTGCAGCCCGGGCCCCGGGGCGAGCCTCGGCCCCAGCTGGGGGAGCGGGGGGCCAGCCGGCTGCAGGCTGCAGGCTCCGGCCCTGCTGCAGGTACCAGCCACCGCCGGGGGGGGGGTGGTGAGGGTGAGGAGGGGGCAGGAGGGGGGAGGAGGGGGGAGGGGGGATGAAAGGCACCGCCACAGATGTCCCTCCTGCCGGGCTTCGCCGGCCGGCCAGGAAATGTCATGTTCAGCATCTGGTGTGAAGCTGCAGCGCCAGCAGCCAGCAGCCTGCTCTTCCTCCTCCTCCTCTTCCTCCTCTGCTTCCTCTGCCTCCTCTGCCTCTGCCCTCCCCAAAACACTCCGGTTAAACGGCCTGCAGACACACAACACACTCACACACACACACACACACACACAGAACACACTCACACACACAGAACACACTCACACACACAGAACACACTCAGTATAAAGGCAGATGAAACCGATGATCTCTGGGGGAAAATAAAACAGAATCCAGCGCTGACAGATTCATATTCTGCAGCAGAGATTTTCACATTTTGGAGTTTGTAAAGTTTTGTAGATGAAGAGCCTCAGCCTGACTGAACAGCTTCTGAATCCTCTGACAGGTAAAGAAGAACTCACTGAGGAATGTGATTTTCTGTTTAAAGACTAAAGACTAAATGAACTGTGCTGGAGGTTCAGGCTCCATGCAGTTTAACAGTAAAAGTTTAGTAACGTCTTCTGGGATAAATGACAAAACTAAAACATTTTCTTGTACATATGGGCTTCTCTGATACATTTTCTGGTATTTACAGCTGTTAATGTTTAAATATGTAATAATATATTTACTGCTACTGCTGTTTACCCTGCGTATGCTGTGCAACAAGCAAAAGATATTTAAAAAACTATGGAAACTTGACCTCAATTAATCTTGAAATGATCTCGTATTGGAATAATTATATTGTATTGCTTGGTTTCTGTCTTG
>NW_027280217.1:0-107500 GCF_046629955.1 Centroberyx affinis | reverse complement strand
CACACACACACACACACACACACACACCACCACATCTCCCATCAGCCCTTGCACCCACCAGCTTTCACAGAATCCTAAACCTGCAGTAAGTGACATCAGAGTCTTCATGATCTGAACCAGCATCCAGCTGTTTCTGTTTTCTTCCTTCCTCCTCTGAAGCTTGTTGTCAGGCTGCGCTCCTGAACGCAGCTCCTCCTGCTCCTGAACGCAGCTCCTCCTGCTCCTGAACGCAGCTCCTCCTGCTCCGCTCAGCAGCTCCTCCCACTCAGCAGCTCCTCCTGCTCCTGAACGCAGCTCCTCCCCTCCGCTCAGCAGCTCCTCCCGCTCCTGAACGCAGCTCCTCCCGCTCCACTCAGCAGCTCCTCCCCTCCGCTCAGCAGCTCCTCCCCTCCGCTCAGCAGCTGTTTGGCGGCCGACCCCCAAAGCGTCCGATCACCAAAGAGTCGACACGTTTTGAAACGACTCGACGTAACAAAGTGGTGACGGGAAGCGGCTCTGTGAAGGGAGCCGGGTCTTATGGCTCCACTCCTTTACAAGAGCCGTTCGTTCTTTTTTCTCTTTTTTTTTAGGGGGCGGGGCTTACTAGGTTTATCTGTGAAATAATCACTAGGATAAGGATAGGGAAAGATTTGGATCAGATTCAAACTTAGTACGGAAGCCGAGAACGGCCGTGCTTGCAATTATTTTTTTTAATGCCGTTATGTCGAGATCACGAGTTAATTATCTCGTTATCTCGAGATAACAAGTTAATTTATCACGAGAAAACGACTTTTGTTTTCTCGAGATCACGGGATAATATGGAGAACTCAAAAGAGTGTCTGGGTCATTTGATCACAGCTGATTTCAGCCTTCAGATCACTGTCATGACTGTCAGGAGGATTCAGAACTGAACAGGAAGTCGAGGCATAAATGTGAAGTTTTGTTTGCTGCAGTTACGATTTTCATCTTAAATCAGCTGCTACAGCTGTCCAGACACCATCTCTGCATGCTGGCATGGCTCCTGATCTCTGATGAACATTATAAGTAATAGCAGGAAACGACATTTTGTTTTCTTGTGATAACAGGTTGATTATCTCGTGATCTCGAGATAACGGCATTAAAAAAATTATTGTAAGCACGGCCGTTCTCGGCTTCCGTAAACTTCGACATCCCACCAATATATTTTCATTTCACATGTGTGGACTAGCTTTAGCAGCACTATTTATATATTTTTTATTTCTTATTATATTTTTATTATATTTTTTATTATCTTTTTATTTTTATTATTATTATTTGTATTATTTTATTTTATTATTTTTCTCAATTTTTATGTTTATTGTATGCACCTTCATACCAAGGCAAATTCCTTGTACTGTGAAAACTTACTTGGCAATAAACCTGATTCTGATTCTGATTCTGATTCTGATTCTAAATGACTCGTATTGCCAGACTGAATGTCAGTGATCTGCAGTGTAAACTTCACACAAGGTGACGCCATCTCCCTCTGCTTTGTCAGTGAATTTACTACTTTGAATTTACCCTCTGTATGAAATGAGTTATGTAAATAAAGTTGCCTTGCCTTGAATGCAATTCATGCAACACTTAATATTAGAAAACTTTTTATTGGCACAATAAAAAAACAAGTATAAATGAACTTTTGTGCAAAACAGATTTTAGTCATTATCTTGGTCAGTTATCTTGGTCATCATCATCATCATTATGGAGCGTTGTCGTTTCTCCTCGGCCTCTCGCACCGTGTGATGTCGTGTTTTTAAGTGGCGGTGAAGATTGTTGACCCTGCTGTAAATTATATTTTTTGATTTGAGTTGAGCTTTAATTGCTGAAGAGCATCCAAATGCTGCTGCGTTTGAGTTTGACTCATTTTTTTTTCCAAACACGTCTGCCTCTTGTGACTGGCTGCTTCTCACTGTTCACGTAAAGCAAAGTGGATTTGTACCTTGCGAGGCAGCAGGATTCATGAGATCACGTTCACGCGAGACCATCTGGTGCGTCAGGTTAAATGGGTTTAGGGCAGGCGGTGAAATTTGGGCACAACGATAAAAAAAACGGCTCACCAAGTACGACTCGGTTCCCTTCGTTCAGACCAAAGAGCCGTTGAAAAGAATCGGCTCAACATCACTATAACGAAGCTTCATTTGCTGAAATCATGTGACTTGGCCTCTTTGATAACCCGCCTTGAAGTGCTGTTTCAACACGGCAATGTCGCAAAAGTTTTGAACCGTTTCAAAACGCAATTTTTTTGGGACGGTTGATTTTTCCCAGGAAAGAGCGACCAGACACCGGCTGTTCAGTACGGAGCCCGGGAGCCAACGGAGAGAAAAAAAGTTATATGAGTCCATGATTTACTGTAACGAGATACAACTCTTCCCTCGATTTCATTAAACTGTGCAGTTTAGGAAAAAATGCAACTTAAAAGGAAGCTTTTAGGTATTGCAGATAGGCCTAGTAAGGATTTGGTATGTTAATATCCATTGTCTGTTTACACTGAATAGGCAAATCCCCCAAATATTGAACATATTTATCCACTTAACCTTCAGGCCATGTAAACACAATCAGGTGCTGCAACACACCCAGGACAGGCCACATTTAAACATGATCACCAATATGTGACTGACTCTTTATAAGCTGCTGAAGAGCGCATGGATTATATATCAGAGCAACATGTCACTGTTTAGAGGCACGTTTTGGCAATTTGTGCGAATTGTCTTGAATCGAATTATATCTTAATATAATAAATCGAGAGCTTGAATTGCATATCGTGCGCGTTACAGTAAATCGTGGCCACGGCATAAATTATTTTTCTCCCGATGGCCACTCCCAGGCTCCATAGTTCAGAACAGACATCACTGAGTTAGAGACAGAGAGAGAGAGAGAGAGAGAGAGAGAGAGAGGGAGAGAGAGGAGCAGGCAGACAGACAGAGGGAAATGTCACTGATTCTGATTATCATTTATTGCACTGATAAAAACTCTCTTCAAATACTGACTGATTAGTAGTGATATAGGATGTGTTTTATGTATGTGTATCTGTGTTAGTCTGTGTGAGTGTGTGTGTGTGTGTGTGTGTGTGTGTGTAGGTGTGTGTGTGTGTGTCATTAGAGAAGAGAAACCTGTCATTGTGTGTGTAGCTGTGTGTTCTCCATGTATTCAGTCCATCCATCCGTGTGTTTGCGTGAATCTCCACAGCAGCAGACGCTGCTTTGGAGATGAGACGTGTGTGTGTGTGTGTGTGTGTGTGTGTGTGTGTGTGTGTGTGTGTGTGTGTGTGTGTGTCCCCTGAGTCCCCATCTGTTCTTGCCACAGCGGCACCGGGCCACAATCAGAGCCGAGGCAGCTGGACACAAAAAACAAAACTCTTTCATGTTTCATACGAGCGAGGTGGAAATCCAGGACATCCAGAGCAATCCAACAGAAAATTAAAAACATAAAAATATAAAGTCTATATAAAGGCTTTATATTTCACATTTTTGACTAAAGACAAATATGCGATGTGAGGTGGAAGAGGCAGCGTTCAGATCAGACTTCAGATCAGATTAAACTTTATTGATCCTGTGGGGAAACTGGGTCACTGCAGCAGCAAATAATACAACATATAGTATATATGACACTTCACATTAAATAATTAACATTAATGTGCATTTAATATGAATTTAATATGAATATGAACATGTCACTGTTCATGCTCAATTCATGTTACTAAACACATTAGTTAACATTAACAAACATGTATAACTAACTTGGATTTAACATGAATAACAACATTAACAAACATGTATAACAACATTAATTAATGAATTAACAAATCTTTGTTATTGTTATTCATGTTTAATTCATGTTAGTAAATGCATTAGTTAACATTAGTTAAAGAACACTTAATGTAAAGTGTTAACAACATAATGCAACTGACTATTACAACAGTAGAAAGTATTACAGTGAGTAGAAATACATGAACTACAGCATGTATGGAAGGAGAGTTAACCAGAAACCACAAACAGATGGAAAATATGTTCTATGGAAATATGCAAAGAATCTAAAATATATGCGGTATGGAAATAAATGAGCATTTGCATTTACAGTGTATAACAGATGAGAAAAGATGAGAATATGAAGTGAATCTACGGCTTGTATGCATACATGAGCAGGTTTATAGAGGCCGTGCAGATGGACAGACAGTGTTTTGGTGAAGATGTGTTGTAAAAAACTAAAAGCTAATAAAAAAAACGATTCATTTTCTGTAGTTTACAACATTTGGCTGCAGCCGGTGATGGAGCACAGAGAGGAAACCGACTTCCAGTGAATTATATAAGGCAAAAAAAACAAGAGAAAAAAATCAGTTCTATTTTCAGAAAAGCATTAATTTATGCACATTTTCCTAAATAAAATCCTATCCTCATATAATTTACATCAGTTTGATACCACTTACTGTTATATAACATTTATGATTTATGTCATTAGCATTTGTGTCAGCTCTACAAAGGAGTTGAACTCATTTGTTTTCACTGGTGTGTACTGAATCATATGTTATTGTACTTTTATATTGTGTGTGTGTGTGTGGACTCCACACACACACACACACACACACACACACACACTGTGGAGTCAAATGTATTTGTATGAAGCAGTTTAAACAAGACAGTTTTGTCACAAAGTGCTTTATAAATCAACGACAAATAATTAAAATGATAGAGAAAAACCACATCACATTTAAAGTTGTAAGACTTTGTAAGTTATTGTTATATAAATAATTTGAGTTTTTGTGCATTCACCTCTCCCTATTCCTCCTCTTCCTCCTCCTCTTCTTCCTCTTCATCATGTTCCTCCTCTTCCTCCCTAGTTCTTCTAGTCATATCTGTGTTGTGCTGATCATGTTCGGGTCGGACTAATCTTCACTGGTTTGTCGTAATCATTATGAGGTTGTAAAAATGAATTGCATTCAGTAACCGGTTGAAGTGAACCTCCCAGCGCTGGGGATGGGGATCGGGGGGGGGGGCAGGTTGGAGGCGGGGTTGCCGTGGGAACAGCAGCAGCAGCAGCAGATGAGCAGGACCGGTGAGGCCGCTGCCTCCATCTGGAGCCGGCCCGGGTAATTATGGGTAAGAGAGGAGTCCTCAGCGTGGAGCCATCTGCCATGGGGGCCGACCGCAGTGAGGGGGGGTTAGGAGGTGGCTCTGGGGGGGGGGGGGCTGGAGAAGCTGGGAGGAAGATAGGGGAGGCTAGGGGAGGAAGGTTGGGAGGAGTTAGTTTAAGTTTATTAAATACTCACCTGGCAGCTGACAAGTCATCTGAAATATGTCGGCATATAAATAATATCTAGTTTTAAAGAGACACATCATCAGAAAAGAAAAACACAGTTTTAGAAGGAGTCAGGAGGAGTCAGGAGGAGTCAGGAGGAGTCAGGAGGAGTCACACCTCAGAGTCCAGGCTCGGCTCTGACAGGAGGAGCGACACCTGCCACCGTGCCGATGGGCCAGGAGACGGGCTCCGAGGCAGAGGGACAGACAGACAGAGAGACAGACAGACAGACAGACAGACAGACAGACAGAGAGACAGAGAGACGGACAGACAGACAGACAGACAGACAGAGAGACAGAGAGACGGACAGACAGACAGACAGACAGACAGACAGACAGAGAGACGGACAGACAGACAGACAGACAGACAGACAGACAGACAGAGAGACGGACAGACAGACAGACAGACAGACAGAGAGACAGAGAGACAGAGAGAGAGAGAGAGAGAGAGAGAGAGACAGACGGAGAGACAGAGAGACAGACAGAGAGACAGACGGACAGACAGACAGACAGACGGATGGACAGGCAGACTTGTGAAACTGTGATGGTCAAGCTCTCAAGTCTCATTTGTGATTACTACAGCAGAATAAAATGGAGCTAATATCCCCATTAATTTTTCTGACCCACGATACAGATTGTCACATTTTGTATTGAGATATATTGAATTTCGATATATCTTCCCATCCCTACTGAACTGCAGCTGAGGCTCAGGCAGCAGCAGCAGAGCAGAGCTGCTCAGACAGAACAGGCCGACCTAACTGACCCAGCTGAGCCTAACTGGCACAAAAACGCATGTGAAAGCAACGCTGTTTAGCAGCCGACATGAAAGTCCTGGATGTCACACCTTCCCACCAGCACCTTAAAGCAGCAAATGTCTGGGTGCTGTGACCTCCGACCCTTGCCCTCCTTCCTATTGTTTGCATGTAAAACTGAAGCTTATTCCTCTGTTGACCTCGCTGTAATAAGAGCGTCAGTCTAAAACATAAAAGTTGTCAAACTCCACAGATCTGAGCTTCAGAAACCCTTCGCTCGCTTAACAAAACGTTGCTGTTGTGCCGTCGTTCTGTTGCAGCCATTTGTTCCCTAATCCCCAGCCGCACCCCCCCCCCCACCCACCCCCCATCCCCGGTGCTCCGCCTGCCCCCCCCCCCCCCCCCCCCCAGGCCGGTTTCAACAGATTGGCAGAATACTAAATGCAGCGATGTGGCTCTGTAGTGGAGATAAAATGCCCTCGCTTTGATCCCTGCTCACTTTGTTTCTCCCCCCTCGCACATGTGGCTGGCGCCCCAACAGCCGGCGTGCCAGCCGGAGCCGCCAGGGGCCGCAGCTCACCGCCACTGTCAGAAATAAAGGTGTAACGTGGTACCTTTTGACACCGGAGAGGGGCGTAAAGGGACAACGGTGGGCCGGTACCTTTTTGACAAGAAGGTGTTGTACCTTTTTAAAGAAAATGCAGTTCGTTCTGCTTTTGGTCACTGGTGCTTTGCAATGTACAAAAAGGTACAACTCATCACCACTGTCAGAAATAAAGGTGTAATGTTGTACCTTTTGACACTGGGGGGGAAGTGTAAATGGACAACAGTGTACCTGTACCTTTTTGACAAGAAATTATGAACCATTGTACCATTTAAAGAAGGTAAAGATCGTTCTACCTTTTGTCACTGGGGCACAAAAGTACCACAGTGTACAACTGGCACCGTCAGAAATAAGGTTATGATGTTGTACCTTTTGGTCCCTGTGGTAAAGGAACACCATTGAACCCAAAGGTACATTGTTGTACCTTTTTGAACATTGTACCAGTGTCCAGTGACAAAAGGTACAACAGTCTCTACCTTCTAGTCTAAAAGGTTCAGGTACTCTGTTGTACCTTTTTGTACCGCCCCAGTGACGAAAGATATAAAGAAATAAAGGTGTAACGTTGTCAACGTTGTGTCGGAACCTGTTAAAGACTGTTGTACCTTTTTAAAGAAGGTAAAGATTGTACTACTTTTGGTCACTGGTGCTGTATAATGTACAAAAACATACAACTCATCACCACTCTCAGAAATAAAGGTGTAATGTTGTACCTTTTGAACCTCGGAAAATGCGTAAAGGTACATTTTTGACAAGAAGGTACGAACTGTTGTGCCATTTAAAGAAGGTAACGACTGTGGTACCTTTTCTCACTGGAGCACAAAAAAGTACCATGCTGTACAGCTCACCTTCTACCAAAATAAAGGTATGATGTTGTATCTTTTGGTCCCTGTGGTAAAGGTACACCATTGAACCAAAAGGTACATTGTTGTTCCTTTTGTGAACATTGTACCACCTGAGTGACAAAAGGTACAAGAGTCTTTACTTTCTATAAAAGGTCCAACAGTCTGCACCTTCTTGACTAAAAGGTTCAGGTACTCTGTTGTACCTTTTCATTCCGCCCCAGTGCCAAAAGGTAGAGCGGTACGCAGGTCACCACCACTGTTAGAAATAAAGGTGTAAGCTTGTACCTTTTGACACTGGGGAGGGGCGTAAAGGGTCAGCGGCAGGCCGGTACCTTTTTGACTTTTGAAGGTAAAGACTGTTGTACCTTTTAAAGAAGATAAAGATTGTTTTATTGGTGCTGTACAATGTACAAACAGGTACAAGAGGTACAACTCATCACCACCGTCAGAAATAGGTGTAATCTTGTACCTTTTGACACTGGACCGGGACATAAAGGTACAACAGAGTATTTGTACCTTTTTTGACAAGAAAGTACAAACTGTTGCACCATTTAAAGAAGGCAAAGATCATTCTACCTTTTCTCACTGGGGCACAGAAAGGTACCACAGTGTACAACTGACTACTGTCAGAAAGAAGGGTATGATGTTGTACCTTTAGGTTAGAAGAACAACAACACACAGACAGAAAGTCAGGAAGACTGAAGGGTGCATCTGGAGTTGGGAGGCCATCTTGTGGCTGTGACAGTCTCACCATCATGTAGTATAAAACCCACTGATGAGACTGAATATTGAAGCTGTATCACACTGATGAAGCAGAAACCTGATGCTCCGTCTGGAGTTTAAACTCACCTAAACTCTTTTTATCCACCTTTCTGATGCAGAATAGAGTTTAATCATATTTTAGGCTACATCATCTACATCACAGTAAGTAGCACCAAACTAATGTAAAACCTGTGGACTTTCAAGGCAAAAAAAACATGAATTAACATTTTTCTCCAAATATATATATATATATATTTTTTTTTTTTTCATTTGAATCTAATTTCGTTGATTTAGTTTTTGTTATGTTTCATTTTTTCCATAGTGTTGGTTTTTTGTCTTTAAAATGTATTAACAATTTTTTGAAATTTAATTTACCCATGACCCTGAATTGGACTAAGTGTGTAAAGAGAATAAATGAATGCATTTTTTAGTTTAATCTTTACATTTTTGTTCATATTGTTGGTTGTTTGCCTTGTGATTATCATCAACTGGAGGTCAAAGTTCCCCCTTTTTATGCACTGGAGATATACTATATATACTGTATACATATATCTACTGTCTGTATGTAGACTGACAGTATAATTCATGCTTTTCTGCAGATTTTTGCCTCTATTGGTGATAGTCTGCCTTATGATGACCACAGCCTGGAGGTCAAAGGTCACGCTCCTTGTTGTTCCAGTCTCCAGTAGGGGGCAGCGGAGCGGCGTCGCCTCGCTCCAGATGGCTGCAGGTCGGCTGGTTTGGCGCTGAGCGTCATCCGTCACGCCACACCAGACCACACCAGACCAGACCAGACCAGACCAGGCGAGGCGAGGCGAGGCGAGGTGAGGTGCGCTCTGGGGCCGCAGGGCCAGATGCTGGCGCCCCCCCCTCCCTCCACCAACCCCCCACCCCCTCCCCCTGTGCCCGGTGTGCCCGGCTCAGACCGAACACACCAGATGTTACCCCCCCCCCCCCCCCCCTCCTGCCTTGGGTGAGTGCGTTTGAATCAGAGGTTTGTTGCTGCTGGCTGGTTTGGTTTCTGTCTGCTGAAAACTGTGACATGAAACACCTGTTCAAGACCTGAGAAACGTCCATTTAACCCCTCGCACTCTGACTTTCCCCTTAAATTTCCCCTTATGTAGCTTCAAAGTTAGAAAAAACATGTTTTCCAGACTGAACTTCAGTGTCTCATCCACATTCTGTATCTGCTGTTCCAACGCTTCACTGAAGCTGCAGCTGCTGATACTGAGTGAAATATTCAAGTCAAGTCTCAAGCAATTAAAAATGTGACTGACTCGAGTCCAAGTCATGTGACTCGAGTCCCACCTCTGGTCTGCAGTAATGCTTTCCTGACCAGATCTTCCCACAAAAAGTTTTAACCTCAGTGTAAATAAAGTTGAATAATATAAAGCATTAAAAACCAGACAAACCACAAGTGTGTGAACAGAATTTGCTTTCTTTTTCCCACCAGTGAAATCACAGATGTACATCGTGTGAACAGCTGAACAGAACCGAACTGAACAACATGAACAGTTTTACTGCTGACTCAGTTTATACTGATTCGCTTCAGAGTGAAAATTCAAATCTCAACACAAAAGTTTCAATAAAAACAAAAGAAACAAACGGCAGAAGTCTTCAGGTGGTTAACGGGTCAATTTGGCTATGCTTGGTTTCTGCAAAAAAATAAGCCTTTTTTGCAGCGTATGTCAACAGATTTCTAATTGAAGAGTTTTGTGCCAAAATGACATTTTACAACATTTGAGAGTGACTCCAACTCTTAACTAACTAAAAATGATTGATTAAACCAAACTGAACCAGATGATGATGCATTTTAAAGGAGAGAAGGAAACCCAAGTTGACAAAATGACAAAAACGTTTACAGTCTGGATCATCTAGATTTCCAAGATACTAAATTATGAACTTTAGGTACTGATTTCTGTTTTTTTTTTTTTTGTCCAAATGGATACACTGCAAAAAAAACAACAATCTGTCCAGTGATGTTCTCTTGTCTCCAGACCTATCAGCTTCTTTCATGATATTTTTAGTCAAATTCTCTCTCTGCTCTGGCAGATAATCTGCTGGTTTCAGTAAATTTCACTTGATTCATGCCAATATGACTTCTTCTTTCAAGAAATCATCATAAAACAATGAAGAAAATCTGGAAACAAGAAACTTTCTCCAAGACAATTTCACTTTTACCAAGAAAATGTCCTGAAACAAGTTACATTCTCCTGGAAAAAAGTCTCATTTGTTGAAAGCGGTAAAATTATCTGCCAGAGCAGTGAGATGATTTGACTAAAAAAATCCTGAAATAATCTTGATGAGTCTGGAGACAAGAGAGAATAACTGAACCAGTCTGTCAGGTTTTGCAGAACAGAACTCTTAGCGTTAACTGTACATCATAAAAGAGCTGCAAAATATATGATACAGTATATTTACATGTTATGAGACACATTTTAAAGAATCACAAAGGCATTTTTTGGCACCTTGGCTGTTTCAAATCAGGCTGCAGCAGCTCCGGCTGGAAGGAAGCTGAAGTCAGGAGGAGTCTGGATGTGATGAAGTCCTCAAAATTCAAACATTTACGTCTCGCCGCCATTTTGGGCTGCAAACGTGCGAAGTTGCCTGCTGCAGCTTTAGCGTCGGCTACATCTGAGCGTTAACCAGTGAGAGCTTCAACAGGCAGCGGCTATCAGCTGCTCAGGTGAAAAAGACAAAGATCAGGATCGCTCTGCAGTGTTAAACACTCACATACCGATCTCAACAAGACATTTAATCGAGAAGTTTTAAAATCGTACTTTTCTTAAAACAAGTGAAAAATTCAGCCAGTGGTGAAGATTGTAGTTTTAGTTCAGCGTTGCTCTGGAAGAAATAATCTGATTGGTTGAGTTAAACCTCAGTGGGCGGAGCCAAAGAGAAGCAGTTTTTCTGGCTGAGTAACATCAGACTGAAGCTCAGTGAAAAAGAGGTAAGAGAGGAGGAAGCTAATGTTATGAAGCCTAGCGCTCTGCTGCTAACTGAAAAAAATACAATCTACCATACTGCGTTATCTAGGTTAGCTAGTTAGCTAGCTGCTGACCTGATGACATCATGATGCCATGAGTATGAATGAATGAAAAAGAAATCATTATCATTTATATTTTTATATATTTGACCAGAGTTTCTTCTTTGTCGTTGAGTTGCCAGTTAGCTAACTTGAGCTCCGGAAAGCTGTGGTTCTTTGGCTCCGCCCCCTGAGGTTTAACTCGACCAATCAGATTGTTTCTGCCTCCAGAGCAGCTCTGCCTCTGAGAAATGTTTGTAGAACTAAAACTTAATTAAAACTAAAACTAACTCCACTTGTTTCCAATGCAGCTTCACTTGTTTCAGGAATTTTCCAGAAGAAAGTGTCGATATTGAAAACAAGACAGTTGTCAATTCAGGTCACTGTGCTGGGATCAAGAAGATTCAAGAAACCAGTTGAGTTGCACTGGAGAAGTGAAATGATCTCACCTTATTGGCAGAATTTTTTTCACTTGTTTGGAAAAATAAGATTTTAAGTCAATACTACATTAAATGATTTGTTAAGATGGAGATGTTTTCAGAGGGACTCTGTCTGACGAGACGTTTTCTGTCTGAATTCCTCTGCTGGAGCTTTGTTTTGTTCCTCAGCTTCGACCTCCAGTCCGTCCCGACCCGCCTCGACCCCGGGCGTCACAGTCCGACACCAGAGGTCGTTGCCGGGACGACGCCACGCCCTGCGCTTTCCCATCAAGACTCGGCCAGGCGGGCGCCGCCGGGTTTCAAACGCCATTCAAACATGGAGAAGAGGAGATGGACCCAAAAAGTCAAAATGCCCCCGGGCGACATGCCGCGGCGTGACGCTGACGACAAGTCGCCGTTGCCGTGGGTTACGGTCGCTAGGTGGGCAGCGGGTCGTCGTCCCGTTTGCTGCACTTACACTTGCAGCAGAGGACGAAGGGCGTGGCGAGGAGGAGGAGGGGCGAGGCGACGAGGAGGAGCAGACCGAAGCCTGCGAAGATCCCAACGACCTGCAGGACAAACACACACACACACACACACACACACACACACACACATACACACACACACACACACACACACACACACACACACACACACCAGTTAAATGACTAAAACAGTTCATATTTTGTATTCTGTGCTCCTGAGAGACGGTTCAGTACAGATCCAGCAGGAGGCAGCAGAGACTCAGTCATGCTGCTCACAACTGTAAGGCTGCATGGTCTCAAGTCAAGTATCAAGTCTTGAGGCACAAGTCTCAAGGCAGGTCCCAAGTCTAAATGTAGATTACCAAATCAAGACCATGTCATTAATGTCAAGTCTCAAGTCTAGTCAAGCAAGTCAGAACAAATCAAGAGTCCAGTATCAATTTAATATCTTAAAGAAAACTAAATATCTAGGACTTTTCAATGCAATATGGTTTTAATAGGATAAAAACTTGGTAAGAGCATCATGAGTTTGATTTCTATAATCAGTTTCAACTTCAATAAATTCAATCATTCCACACAAACTGTCATCTTTTCCTCTCTGGTTCAAACCAAAGAAGAAGAAGAAGAACCAGCTGCAGGTTTGATCTCAGCGTCAAACTCTCTGACCTCACTGACTCCAGCTTGACAGGACGGTTAAATGGATTTTTAAGTGCTGACTGCAGAGGAAACCGGGCGGACGGGACGATGCATATTTGACACGAACATGAAATATGAATCCTATGAAAATATGAATCCTTCCTGCAGGTTTCTTTGGTGACTTTCTCCTCTCACTCAGAAAAACCTGAAGTAGAACCTGAAATAGACCGGCTTTTTTTTTTCAAATCAGAAACTTGAGACTTGAGTTTCTGGTTCATCAGTATATTGTATTTTTATTGCATTTTTATAATTTATAAGAGATATTGCTGCTCAGGGTATTTATTTCATTCGATTTATTGTGTCCTTTTACACTGCTATTTAATATACGGTATGTCCCTTTTCCTTTGCCTGTTTGGGGGGTCAGATGACAATAATATAAATGAAAAATAAATAAATAAAAATAAATAAATTGAATTGAATTGTCGGTACCTGAGTCCGGTGCCAGATGACCGAGGCTCTGGAGTGACCCAACTTGTTCCTGCAGGGACCTTTATCATAATGGATGAGGAGGAAATCATCCTGAGGAGAGAGAGAGAGAGATGAGAGGAGAGGAAGAGGAGGAGGAGGAGGAGGAGGAGGAGGAGGAGGAGGAGAGGAAGAGGAGAGGAGGAGGAGAGGAGGGAGAGGAAGAGGAGAGGAGGAGGAGAGGAGAGGAGGAGAGGAGGGAGAGGAAGAGGAGAGGAGGAGGAGAGGAGAGGAGAAGAGGAGGAGGAGGAGGAGGAGGAGGAGGAGGAGGAGGAGGAGGAGAGGAGAGGAAGAGGAGAGGAGGAGAGGAGATGAGGAGGAGAGGAGAGGAGGAGGGAAGAGGAGAGGAGAAGAGAGGAGAGGGGGAGAGGAGAGGAAGAGGGGAGAGGAGAGGAGGAGGGGAGGAGGAGGAGGAGAGAGGAGAAGAGAGGAGGAGGAGAGGAGATGAGGAGGAGTGGAGGAAGAGGAGAGAGGAGAAGAGAGGAGGAGGGGAGAGGAGAGGAGGAGAGAGGAGAGGAGAGATGTTCAGAAAACCAAGAGGCCTGACTCAATTCAGAGGAAGGAGGAAAGGAAGGAGATGAGGAAGGAGAAGAGGTAACAGAGGAAACAGGAGAGGAAGAAGGAGGTGAGGGAGGAAGGAGAAGAAGGTGGTGAGACAGGAGAGGAAGGAGAAAGGAAGTAAGAGATGAAGGAGGAAAGGAAAGAGTAGGGAGGAGGAGAGACAGGGGGGAGGAAGGTAAGAGAGGAAGGAGTTGAGGAATGGAGAGGAGGAAGGAGAGGAGGAATCAGGAGAGGAAGAAGAGAGAGCGGAAGGAAGAGAGGACAGCGGAGGAGGAGAGGAAGGAGGCGAGGAAGGACAGAGGAGGTAAGAGAGGAAACAGGAGAGGAGGGGAGGAAGAAAAGGGGGCATAAGAGAGGTAGGAGAGGGAGGAGGGAAGAGGTAGGACAGGAAGGAGGAGAGAAAGCAGAAGAGGAAGGAAGAGAAGGAGGAGGAGAGGAGGAAGACGATGAGGGAGGAGGAGAGGGAGGTAAGGAGGTAAGATAGGAAGGGGGGCAGGAGGCAAGATAAGGAGAAGAGAAAAGAGGAAAAGAACAAAGGGAAGAAGGAGGTGAGGAAGCAGGAGAGAAGGAAAGGAAGCAGGAGAGGAGGCAGACTCAGACTCACGTCCAGAGACTCCAGGCAGGACCAGCAGAAAGGAGGTGAGGAGGGAGGAGAGAAGGAAAGGAAGCAGGAGAGGAGGCAGACTCAGACTCACGTCCAGAGACTCCAGGCAGAACCAGCAGAAAGGAGGTGAGGAGGGAGGAGAGAAGGAAAGGAAGCAGGAGAGGAGGCAGACTCAGACTCACGTCCAGAGACTCCAGGCAGGACCAGCAGAAAGGAGGTGAGGAGGGAGGAGAGAAGGAAAGGAAGCAGGAGAGGAGGCAGACTCAGACTCACGTCCAGAGACTCCAGGCAGAACCAGCAGAAAGGAGGTGAGGAGGGAGGAGAGAAGGAAAGGAAGCAGGAGAGGAGGCAGACTCAGACTCACGTCCAGAGACTCCAGGCAGAACCAGCAGAAAGGAGGTGAGGAGGGAGGAGAGAAGGAAAGGAGGCAGGAGAGGAGGCAGACTCAGACTCACGTCCAGAGACTCCAGGCAGAACCAGCAGAAAGGAGGTGAGGAGGGAGGAGAGAAGGAAAGGAGGCAGGAGAGGAGGCAGACTCAGACTCACGTCCAGAGGACTCCAGGCAGAACCAGCAGAAAGGAGGTGAGGAGGGAGGAGAGAAGGAAAGGAGGCAGGAGAGGAGGCAGACTCAGACTCACGTCCAGAGACTCCAGGCAGAACCAGCAGAAAGGAGGTGAGGAGGGAGGAGAGAAGGAAAGGAAGCAGGAGAGGTGGCAGGAGAGGAGGCAGACTCAGACTCACGTCCAGAGACTCCAGGCAGAACCAGCAGAAAGGAGGTGAGGAGGGAGGAGAGAAGGAAAGGAGGCAGGAGA
Source organism: Centroberyx affinis (assembly GCF_046629955.1). NCBI lineage: Eukaryota > Metazoa > Chordata > Actinopteri > Beryciformes > Berycidae > Centroberyx > Centroberyx affinis. The sequence goes on along the minus strand of NW_027280217.1, from coordinate 92,182 downwards.
GGAGGCAGACTCAGACTCACGTCCAGAGACTCCAGGCAGAACCAGCAGAAAGGAGGTGAGGAGGGAGGAGAGAAGGAAAGGAAGCAGGAGAGGTGGCAGGAGAGGAGGCAGACTCAGACTCACGTCCAGAGACTCCAGGCAGAACCAGCAGAAAGGAGGTGAGGAGGGAGGAGAGAAGGAAAGGAAGCAGGAGAGGAGGCAGACTCAGACTCACGTCCAGAGACTCCAGGCAGAACCAGCAGAAAGCGTGTTTGCAGTTCTTGCACATCATCTGAGCGCAGCCTTCATCCCTCTGGATGAAAACCTGACACTTAGGACAACGCTTGATGACAGACGCTTCACTGAGAGAGAGAGAGAGAGAGAGAGAGAGAGAGAGAGGAGGGGGGGAGGGAGAGAGAGAGAGAGTGAGAGAGAGAGGGAGAGAGAGAGAGGAGGGGGGGAGAGAGGGAGAGAGGGAGAGAGGGGGGGGAGGGGGAGAGAGAGAGGGAGAGAGAGGGGGGGGAGGGGGAGAGAGAGAGAGAGAGAGAGAGGGAGAGAGAGGGGGAGGGGGAGAGAGAGAGAGAGAGGGAGAGAGATATTATGATTTTATGATCAAATCAAGGGCTTTCAAAAAAGTAAATAATGTAAATTGTGTTATAACTACATATCTTACTAATCTTGCATTTTTTTGTGTATTTACGTCACAATTTGCAGACTGCAAGTAACAAAGATGAATATTGAATATTCTGATATTCAATATTCAGTCGGACAGAAAACTGCTGAAAAAACTTCCTGTAATCCCTGAAAGGTTTTGTTTTGAATTTCGATTCATTTTGTTCTGCTAAACTACATCTGTAAATATTGTTAGCATGTATAAACTTGCTTTCACTTGTGTACATTTTATATTAATTCTCATGAATATCAATGAATAGTTTGGCAACACCAAGTATCATATATCTGTGATGCTAATAACCATCTGAGCTTGATGAGTCTGGATCCAAACTATGGCTGGGCGATAATTCAATATTATTGTTTATCGTCTTTCAGTGCAATGATATCGTGATGATATGAAGATATTTTAATATCGTGACACATTCCTGCTGTCTGAATTGATGATGACAAGCAAATTTTACTTAAAAACTCTGATAAAATGAGGTATGGTAGGAATATTATTTGAATATTTTGTTTTGTTTTGTTTGACATCACACCTAACATCACCATTCGGTTCAATGAGATGAACATTCATTTGATTATTTAACATGATTTTGCATGAACCATATCGTGATATATATTGATATCGAGAAAAATCCTTATGATTATCATAATATTGATTTCATCCATATGGCCCAGGCCTAATCCAAACTAAACTCCCTGGAAGCTCCTCATTTCTCATTTCTGCAGAATTGTAACTTCAGTCCCTTCACTCGTCTCCCAGTGTTTTGTGTCCCGGTCCGGTCCTACCTGTTCCCCGGCGGGCGCTCCGGGTCCCGGTCCCGGACCCGGTCCCGGTCCCGGTCCTGGCAGGCGCGGCCCGGGTGCCAGGCGGCCCGGCAGAGCGAGCAGAAGTCCAGCCTGCAGAGCGGGCAGCGGGCCGGCTGGGAGCCCGGGGGGTCGGCCTCCGGGAGCCGACACACCGCCTGGCAGGAGGAGGAGGGACACCAGGTCCTACAGGGGTCCAGCAGAACCTCTGAGGAGGAGGAGGAGGGGGAGGAGGAAGAGGGGGGGGAGGAGGAAGAGGAGGAAGAGGAGGAGGAGGAGGGGGAGGAGGAGGAGGAGGGGGAGGAGGAGGAAGAGGAGGAGGAGAAGGAGGAGGGGGAGGAGGAAGAGATGGAGGAGGAAGAGAAGGAGGAGGAAGAGGGGGAGGAGGAGGAAGAGGAGGAAGAGGAGGAGGAGGAGGGGGAGGAGGAGGAGGAGGGGGAGGAGGAGGGGGGGAGGAGGAAGAGGAGGAGGAGGAGGGGGAGGAGGAGGAGGAGGGGGAGGAGGAGGAAGAGGAGGAGGAGAAGGAGGAGGGGGAGGAGGAAGAGATGGAGGAGGAAGAGAAGGAGGAGGAAGAGGGGGAGGAGGAGGAGGAGGAGGAGGGGGAGGAGGAAGAGGAGGAGGAGGAGGAAGAGAGGAGGTGGAGGAGGAAGAGGAGGAGGAGGAAGAGGAGGAGGAGGAGGAGAAGGAGGAGGAGGAGGAGGAGGAGGAAGAGAAGGAGGAATAAGAGGAGGAGGAGGAGGAGGAGGAAAGTTCAGCACTGTGTCTCTTTAGCTCTCATAAACCACAGGATCTTTTTTGTCTCTGTACAGCCAAGCACTAAATACTTTATTACATATTTAAACAATGCATAAACATCTGTAAATATATAATAATATGCACCAGAGAACTGAACGACTGAAAAACATAAAATATGTTGTGCATGAATATGAATGTGTATGAAAATGTGAAAATAAACACAAGCTCAGTGCTGATCTCACCTCTCTCAAACTGCAGCCTCTTGTATCTCTGCAGGCTTTCTGCTGCAACCATGCATCCAATCTGTGGGGGGGGGGGGGGGGGGGGGGGGGCTTCAGTCATTATCATATTATAGTCATATTATTTTCATTAAAGCATTAAAGTGAAAAATTCACAAGTATTAATATATTGTCACTGAAAAAAGATTTGCACTGGAAACAAGTGGAATTTTCTCCCCTACTGGCAGATTTTTTCACAAAAAAAAGATTTGAAGACTCAATACTAAATTATATTTAATAAAATGTTGTGCAGTGTGTTGGTCAGCAGCTGCTGAAAAAAGTAATAACGACGTAATAATCAGTCATAATATGATGTTTGTTAGTGAAAAGGCCCGTTCCATTAAAAAACTAAATTCTCCAGCTTTCTGGCGTGAATGAATATTGAAAATGCAGGTTTGTGATATTTTAAATAAACACCAAAACCTCGGCTTGCTCATCAGTTTAGAACTGGGTTTAAGTCTTGATGAAAACAGTTTTAACTGGGAAAATTAAGCCAAAGATTACTCTGTCTTGCACTTTCTGAATTTAAAATCAAACACGGGTCTTTAATTATTTCATTGTAATATATATTATATATCTGCAATGCAATATATTGAAATAGACCAGCTCACTCCACTCAAGCGAATGTCTTTTGTTTTGGTAAAAAGTTACTGAAACAAGCAAAATTCACTAAAAATCTGATTCAGACTGAATACAAGCCTGACTCAATGTTAAAATCAAGTTTATTTTTTCATGTGACGGTGATAGTTTAGTGGTGCAGTGCGGACCTCGTCCTCCTGCAGGCGTCCCTGTCTGGGACAGGCGGAGTCGGGGCAGCTGACGCTGGGCTCCAGCCCGTCTCTGATCAGCAGCTCCACATACTGCTTCAGGCACTGCAGGGGAAATTAAACTGAGGTCAGAAACACAGGACCAACATCCGGGTCACAAACAAGCTGTTCCTCCAACATGGCTGACGCTCTCCTGCAGGTTATAGATCAGTTCTCCACTGGCAGCAATGTTAAGAAGCAACTTTCTGTCTCCTCCGCCTCCGAATGTTTCAGCCTCAATCCACTGAATCATTCATCACTGAAACTTCCAAACCTTCTGACTGTTCCGACTGAATATTATTAATCATCATATGTTTCAGTCACCAAGTGATCAGCTGAGAGGGAACGTTGGTCCTGATGCTGCATGATGGGATTTTATTTGGTTTCAAAATAAGTCTCTGGTATGTTTAGCTCGTTCTTTACGCTCCAAAATAGGGCTGAACGTTTTTGAAAAATTATCTAATTGCGATTATTTTGACTGATATTGAAATTGCGATATGATTTGCGATATTAGAGGGAATGATAATTTTTACATCGTTATTCTCATTTTCATTGAAAAACGTATTAAAATGATTATGGTGTGATTTTTGTGGGGATCTGTACCAAACAAAGATGTTTTCTTCAGTCTGTAGAATATGATGTGTAGGCCAGGACATCTCTGCAGCACCACAATATTTACTTTAAAATATTAATATATTTTGACACATTTCACCTTTAACAAATATTGCAACTCCTGCGATTTGAAAATTGCAGTCGGCCATATTACAATTTCAATAAAATTTAGATTAATTGTTCAGCCCTACTCCAAAACGTCCCAACATTATTGAAAAGACAATTTTAAGAAAGCGGGCGATAAGTTGCACATTGCGACTTTAAATCCATTTGTGTGCTGAAACATCTGATATCCTTCTGTCTACTGACCAGAGTGCAGAAGATGCACTGGCACTGGCTGAGGGTGGTCATCTGCTCCGGGGGAAACTCTCCGAGGCACAGCTTACAGGACAGCAGGGGGTCAAGGGTCAAGTCCCAGGCGGGCCGGTACCGGGCCGCCGTCATCCCGTCCGGCACGAGGGACCTGGAGACACGAGGACACACGAAAAAACACACGACAGTTAACTATGAACCAGGGACACACCGACAGACTGACGATTCGTTCTAGAAAACAAGGCTGATGCTAACATTTTCTTTAAAGTGAAACACAATTAAGTTAAAATATTAGGGCTGTGCCAAAAAATCGATACAGCTGAGTATTGCAATATTTTTTTCCATGACACTGTATTGATTTTCCAGCCCCTTGTATTGATTTAAAAAACAGTTATATTGTTATATTGCACATATATATTTGTACATATTTTTATTTCTTATTTCTTATTATATTTTTTATTATATTTTTAATTGTATTATTATTATTTTTATTTTATTTTATTTTATTATTTTTATGTTTATTGTATGCACCTCCATGCCAAAGCAAATTCCTTGTACTGTGAAAACTTACTTGGCAATAAACTTTATTCTGATTCTGATTCTGATTTAAACGGATTTAAAATGTCCTTAAATTTCCCTCAAATCCCTTTGAATTAAATAGTTTTGACTCAATTTGACCGCTGAGTTATCAATATAATAATGTGATGTACATATTTGACTACCCAGGTGGTACACAGCAAGTTGTATTTTCAGCTCTATTTTAAAATTTTCAGTAAATTAGTATTGCAATGTTTCGCAATATGTATCGTATCGCAATGTATCGTGATGCGATCGTATCGTGAGGTCCTTGCCAATACCCAGCCTTAATGAAGTTAAAATAATTCCACTTGTTTCCAATGCAAAATCAACTTATTTCAAGAATTTTCTGGAATCGAGTGTCAGATATTGTCATAAAAATTCTTGAAAGTGAAGCTGCTTTGGAAACGAGTGAAATTATCTCGCTCCTCTTTCTGTTCATGACTTATTAAAAGCAGTTTTCCAGCTTTCTGTGTGTGTGTGTGTGTGCGTGTGTGTGTGTGTGTGTGCGTGTGTGTGTGTGTGCGTGTGTGTGTGTGTGCGTGTGTGCGTGTGCGTGCGTGTGTGTGTGTGTGTGTGTGCGTGTGTGTGTGTGTGTGGGGCGTTTGGGCGGTGAACTGCTGGGAATGAGCAGAGCAGAGATATGACAGTCGTTTCATATCATTTGAATGTGATGAGGCGGATTTGACTGCAGGCAGAGTTCATGCAAACAGCTTCCTTATCAGAGGGAAGAGCTCCAACACTGTCTGTTATTATGTGGAGAGTCTGACTGTTCTGACCTGCCAACAGTCAAATCAGACCTGATTACTATTCAAATGAGTTAAAACGTTACGCAGCAGGTTGTGGGTTGCAGCACCAAATCTACAGCCTGAGGTTATATTACACTGCAAAGTCATTTAGTCTTTTATTGAGTCCCAAAATCTGAATTTTCTTATATTAAGTGAAAAAATCTGCCAGTGTTGTTAGATCATTTCTCTCGTTTCCAATGCAAATCAACTTGTTTGAAGAATTCAGTAGAATCAAGAGTCATTTTCTTGACAGCAGTGCAGTGATCTGCCTTATTCTGACTGCTTTCAACAGACTGACACTCTGTTCTAGAAAACTCCTGAAACAAGTGAAGCTGCAGTGGAGACAAGTGGAGTTATCTCTCCTCACTGCAGAATGTTTCTCTTGGTTTAACAAGAAGAAGATCTGAAGGCTGAAGATGAGACTAGATGACTCGTTAAGATGGTTTTTTGAAGTGTATGATGTGACTGTTTCACACTGCAAAATCATCCATCAAGTCAATTGCTCCATATTGCAGAGGTAAAATGTCCATAGGACTTTTATTGCATTGAAAAGTCCTAGATATTTAGTTTTCTTTAAGATATTAAATTGATACTGGACTCTTGATTTGTTCTGACTTGACTTGCTGTTCTACATTTAGACTTGAGACTTGACTTTAATGACTTGGACTGACTTGGTAATCTATATTTAGACCTGGGACTTGGTGCCTCAGTATTTGAGACTAATTTGAGAAAAGTTGACTTTACAAGTCAAGTCTCTTACAGACTTGTAACACATATCAAAAAACAGAATGCATCACATAAAATAGAAGAAATAGCACATTACATGGAAAATAAGTAAGATAAAATGAATAAAAAGAAGAAAAGAAAAATTAAAATAAATGCCAAAATGAGTTCCTTAGAGATTTAAAGCAGCAGACTGTCTGTATTCTGCAGCTTAGTGTGAAAGTGAAGCAGGTTGGAGTTCAGCAGACAAACTGATCCTGGATCAATAAAGGTGAGAGAGAAATGGACGGTGTGTTTTACTGAAGCTGCAGCTCTTCACCTCGGCTCCTCCAGGCAGAAAACACAATACTGGATTACATAACAGTCTGTGGCAGGCTGGCTTACATAAGCGCTTTTTTTAATCCGTCTCGTCGAAGCCAAGAAACCCCGTCCCTGTTCTTCCTCACCTGCTGATGGAGAGGTTGGCTTCTGTGCATCAGCTTTCTACAGAAGCCCATTGAGGACATGTATTCATACAGATTATTTATGCCATTTTCCCATGATAACGAGTTAATTTTCGTTTTTTTTTTTATTCACGCCTCCTGGTGCAGGATGAGGTCACCATTAAAGATACTCTGTTTTCCAGGAAGGAAAAGGAATGGGATTTTGGTATAAAAATACGAGAAAACACAAATTTAATGGCAATTATTGTGAAATAGGTATATATTATGACATGGAAAATTAGAAAACAAGGTGAAAAAGTCATTTTTAATTTCTATTGTGACCTTAAAAATGTCCCACTTTCACTTGAGATCAGGGACATCAAAGCGTTTCAACCCTCGTGTCCACAACATGAAATCAGCATCTCAGAGTTCGTGCAAATTCACAAAATCCTGTGAGACTGTTGGAGCAGAGGAAAGAGGCTTGTGGCTGGAAGGTCACAGGTTTGAATCCCTGGACAGTGAAAGAGTATCACTCTTCTGTTGCGGAGCTCTGGAGTTCACCGGTGTCACGAAACGTCTTCCAACAACTGAAAACTTCACTGGAGAGAGGTAAAGTGAGTTTTTTGTGAAGAGCTAATCTGTGATTCAGGCTTCAGAAAGAGTCTTTTCTCCTCAACAGACAGAAAAGTTCAGCTACAGTTTGGGGGAAGCGAACCGCTGCCTGGGTCTCTGTCTCTGGTTCTGTAACACGAGCGGCGGGCTTACGTAACCGGACAGAACAGAACTGCTGGTATTTCACCTGAGAAGGGCAGATGAGGCGAGTAAAAAAGACATTATAATCTCCAATAACCAGGAATCCAACAGTATTAATACATCTGTCTGCTTGCCTGGACAGCAAGCGGGGTTAGAGCCAGGAACTGAACTGAACTGGGAATGCATGGTGAACTCCAGTTCTGAATTAGAATGTCACCCAGCTCTAAGGAAACAGAATTTAAATTCTGTTTTCTGAATTTGTATGGAATGATTGAATTTATTGAAGTTGAAACTGATTATAAAAATCAAACTCATGATGCTCTTACCATGTTTTTATCCTATTAAAACCATATTGCATTGAAAAGTCCTAGATATTTAGTTTTCTTTAAGATATTAAATTGATACTGGACTCTTGATTTGTTCTGACTTGACTTGCTGTTCTACATTTAGACTTGAGACTTGACATTAATGACATGGACTTGACTTGGTAATCTACATTTAGACTTGAGACTTGACTTGAGACTTGTGCCTCAAGTTGACCTGCTCACACCTCTGCACCAAGAGGAATTCTTGCTTATTTATTGCACTTGGAGAGTAAAGTAATTGTAATGCTGTTATATCATAATTTTGCTCTCAGTGCTGAAACAGAACAAACCCCGGCAGGGAGCGGCAGCAGGAAAGGAAGACTGGCTTTCTTTCCTTCCTTGGACCGCAGCCCAGCACTAAGAAATAAGAAAAAAAACAGATTTTGGCTCTTGGAAAGCACAAAGCCTGCTGGGTCCTGAACCGAGCCGGAGGACAGGAAGTCGTGACCGCATCCACAGGAAATGCCAGCCCAGGACTTCCTGTCGCTGGCAGACTTCAGCTGCAGCCTCCAGCCTGCTGGAGCCTGCTCTCTCTTTTTCTTTCTTTAAAGCTCCTTCAACAAGCAAAGTGACACGATCTGCATGATATCTGGAGATGAGACTACAGAAGAAATAGATACGACTGCAGCAAACTGTAGTTTTAGATCAACAAACATTTCTCTGAGGCAGAAATAATCTGATTGGTTGAGTTAAACCTCATGGGCGGAGCTAAAGAACCACAGTTTTTCTGGCTAAGTAACATTAGACTGAAGCTCAGTGAAAAAGACAAGAGGTAAGAGAGGAGGAAGCAAATATTATGAAGCCTAGCACTCTGCTGCTAACTGAAACAATACAATCTATCCATACTAAGTTATCTAGCTTAGCTAGATAACTTAGTATGGATGGAACTTAGTGAATTTAGTATTAGTGAACTTTGAACTTTCAAAGTTCAAACTAGCCATAGCAGCCTATAGCTATCTAGGTTAGGTAGTTAGCTAGCTGCTGACCTTCAACATCAGGATGCCATGGATATGAAGGCACTGCCAAATTCAACATGTCCAAAACTTAAGATGTGTCCAAAACTCAACATGTCCAAAACTTAAGATGTGTCCAAAACTCAACATGTCCAAAACTTAAGATGTGTCCAAAACCCAACGTGTCCAAAATTCAACATGTCCAAAACTTAAGATGTGTCCAAAACTTAAGATGTGTCCAAAACTCAACATGTGTCCAAAACTCAACGTGGCGAAAATTCAACATGTCCAAAACTCAACATGTGTCCAAAACCCAACATGTCCAAAATTCAACATGTCCAAAACTCAACATGTGTCCAAAACCCAACATGTGTCCAAAACTCAACGTGTCCAAAATTCAACATGTCCAAAACTTAAGATGTGTCCAAAACTTAAGATGTGTCCAAAACTCAACATGTGTCCAAAACTCAACGTGGCGAAAATTCAACATGTCCAAAACTCAACATGTGTCCAAAACCCAACATGTCCAAAACTCAACATGTGTCCAAAACCCAACATGTGTCCAAAACTCAACATGTCCAAAACTCAACATGTGTCCAAAACTCACCATGTGTCCAAAACTCAACATGTGTCCAAACCTCAACATGTCCAGAACCCAACATGTGTCCAAAACTCAACATGTGTCCAAACCTCAACATGTCCAGAACCCAACATGTGTCCAAAACTCAACATGTGTCCAAAACTCAACATGTCCAAAACTCAACATGTGTCCAAAACTCAACATGTGTCCAAAACTCAACATGTCCAAAACTCAACATGTCCAAAACTCAACATGTCCAAACTCAACATGTCCAAAACTTAAGATGTGTCCAAAACTCAACATGTGTCCAGAACTCAACTGGATGGATTTTTACTGAGAAATCGTGCTTAGTGCAGCTTTCAGTCAAGTTTCCTGGATGAATGAAGAAAACTAAATCCTGTCTACAGATCAAACTCAGGTCAGTCAGTCCTGTGCCGGATCAGTGAATGACATCATACACTAAACTGTCAATCGATACCTGGACAGATCAGATGAATGGGCAGCATCAACAGATTTGTGTTGAATCATTATCATTATCATAATGTATATGGTGTAAATAATTTGTTTTCAACGTTCTCCAATGCTGAACAGTCCTCCAACTTGCTGTTACACCCAAACACATCACTGCTATCACCTCGGTTTTTAAGTGAAATTGATTTCTTGACCCTGCAAACATTTCATCAGGATCTGGAGTCAAAGAGTCACGGCTGAAAGGAGTTTTCCCTCCATTTCTTCACGTCTAAAACAGCAGACAAAACTCCACAGTAAACCTGCAGTTGAACAGCTTGGAAACACTGACGACTATTTTAGGAAACAGTCACACAAACAGATTTAATCCTCTTCAAACTCCTGACTGAGTTCCCATTTTAAACACAGAGTGAAGCAGAGTGTGGAGGAAGACAAATAAACCCAGGAATAACCAAGAGTCGGCGGTTCAATTCCCATTGGGCCACACACACACTCATAATAATCATAATAATAAAAAAATAATAATTATATAGCACTTAACTACATAAAAGAGAGTTTACAAAGACTTTTATTAAAAGGCTTTAAAAACAAAAATAGAGAAATACGTCTATAAAGTTTAAAGGCTCTTTAGAGAAACACGTCCAGACAGCAGATTCTGTCTTTTTAAATTATTTTTTTTCTGTAAGTTTTCTATTAACTCTTTCTATAATGATGTATCATCATGTATGGGTGTCTGTGAGGGAGATGGCATGAATGTATATAATATTATTTATTTTAATTAATTTGTAAAAACACTTGTCAGCCTTAAAAATAATAATAGTAATAATGATGATAATAATAATAATAATAAACTTTATTTGTATAGCACCTTTCATACAAGAATTGCAGCTCAAAGTGCTTTACAACAAAGAAATGACATGCACCAAGTGCTTCACATAAAACTTGATAATAATAGCGAAAATAAGATAAAGATGAGAATAGAATGCATCTTCACATGAAAATAGACATAGAATGAGCATAAAAACAGGGATAGAATGCCATAATTAATGTAAAATAAGATGGAGAATAAAACCCACTTGATAATAATAGTAAAAATAAGATAAAAATTAGGAACGGAATAATGATGAAAAGTGCCTCTAAAAATGAATACAAATAAGTTACAATATTATAATTATTATTATTGTCATTTATCAATTTGTAAAAACGCATTTCAGCCTTAATAATAATAAATAACCAACAATAAAACTGGTGAAAAATTCCTCTACATATCAATAAAAAGAAATCACATTATTCTTTTTTTTTTTTTTAAGTTACAAAGTGCTGTACGGGAAACTCCTACAATCTGTAACACAGTCGACGCATCTCCAATGTCAAATTTCAATGTTTACCAATTAGATGAAATCAGAATCTGCAGATCAAAGCGTCACTCACCCCTGGACCATGACTGGAGCTGACCTGGGACCAGCAGAGACCAGGAAACACTGACTGACTTTCACTGACTGAGTTCTGCTGTCTGAAGTCTGCAGAGCTTCATGCAGAGGAAACTGTTTTCTACCAGACTGACAGAGAGAACAGTCAGTGAGGCTGTTTATCTACCTGACCAGAGGGGGCGGAGCCTGTGGAGTGTGTGTGTGTGTGTGTGTGTGTGTGTGTAGAGTGAGAGAGAGACAGAGAGAGAGAGAGAGAGAGTGTGTGTGTGTGTGTGAGCTGGCAAGCATCAGGTCTGTTCCAGACCCAAAGAGGGAACTCTCTTTCTCTCTCTCTCGCTCTCTCTCTCTCCCACACACACACACACACACACACACACACCATATCTTTCATAAAAACAAAGAGAACTGATTTATTGATTGCCTGACTGAAGAAAGAAAGGTCTCTCTCTCTGTCTCTCTCTCTCTCTTTCTCTCTCTCTCGCTCTCTCACACACACAAAATCTTTCATAAAAACAAAGAGAACTGATTTATTGATTGCCTGGCTGAAGACAGAAAGGTCTCTCTCTCTCTCTGTCTCTCTCTCTCTCCTTCTCTCTCTGTGTATTTCAGTCTGTAGAGCAGGTCTCATATTGGATCTGTGAGGCAGATATACTGCAGTATATTATACACTATAAATGATATATTGTCTTTATATATTGTCTCTAACCTTTGGCTCTGACAGAGTTAATTATGATCTGAACTCAACAAATACAAAGCAGCCTCAATATTTTCTGTTTTCACAAAAACACAATAATCTGTCAGACTGAGATCTGGAGCGATGCTGGACTTCGATTCAACTGATCTGGATCCAGTCCAGGCAGTCTGATATGACGCAGCTTGATTGATTAAAGATTTATTGTAGAATTGATCAATACTAAAGGACTACATATTAAAGGCTAAACAGTGTATATTTGAGAATATATGGATGCCCTTCATTAATTATGTTAAGGACTTAGATTTAACAGATGATCGAGTGAATGACTAATTTTTGTGGCCAATGCAGTTTCTGAGCTTGTATTTTTTTCTTCTTTTTTTAATTATTTTTCTTCTAAATACTTGTTATATTTTGTATCTATTGCAATTAATATACTCCATTTTGTTTAGATTACCATTTGTTAAAACAGGAGGAGCATTCTTGTTGTTGTTTTTTTGTTTTGTTTTGTGTTAATGCAGCAATTTTATGTTGTATTTTATATTATATGAATGTAAAAGGCTGTATGGCGATGTTGAAAATTTAAATAAAAATATTGTGGAAAAACAAAAGAATTGATCAATACTACACTAGTTGTCTGTGGGAAGAGCTGAACCTGAACTGATTCTGATTGATCAAATTCCACGATCAATATGTGTTAGTATTATTCTGCTGGGTTTCAGTGGAGAGTTTTTAATGCTGTTTTCCATCCTGACAAGAAGAAAACACGAAATTCTTGTGATTTTTAAAAAAGGGTTTTGGCATGAAATTGTCCAATTCAAAGCTACTGAATATCGGAGGAACATATCGACTATCAGCAGCTGCATTCTAACAGTTTTTCTGTCATTTATCTGAATCCTTTAGTTTCCAGCTGACCCCAGATCAGCCGGTCTGAGCCAGAGGAAGCAGAAGCTGAAGTTCTTCTGTGTTTGACTGCAGGTTTTCTCCTCAGGTCAGTCTGGGTCGGAGGAAAGCTTCGTCTGGACGTTAAAATCCTCAAATCCCACACACACACACACTTGGCCATCACTGCGGCTCACACTGGGCCGGGGGGTCTCAACCTGAGGCCCGGGGCCCACCAGGCGTCACGACGCTGGTTTTATCTTTAGTGGCTGTGAGTGTTATTTACCAGATCCACACAGATTTCCCTTTTTCTGTCTGCTGGCCTCAGCGGCTGCTAAATCCCTCAACTCTCCAGACACTTTCACTGTTTTAGCAGAAAACAAGATGTTTAGAATAGAAGACGACTCACAAGATGACCAGCTGTCTTCCAGCCACAGCTAATATTTACCAGTGTTTGGTTGGTGGCTGACGTTCATTTTGAACTCCATCATATTTTTTAATCTTGGTGATGAATGCCTTCCTCCTGTAAAATACTAATCTAGGCTCCTTCCAGTAAGTAATTAAGTAAAATAGCAAGAAAAGGGAAAACAGAAATCATCATTTGGGTCAAAGTTCAGGACAGCAGGTTGCTGCTAGGTGTCTCTTTACTTTTTGGAGACGTAAAGGAGAAAATGTGGGCTGCAACAACAAGCACGGCTAATCAAGGGCTAATTAAGAACCAAGCCGAAAAAACGTCTGTGCCACGATGCCAACTGTGCCGACCGGTCTGCCAGGCGGCCGGTGAACCACATCCACTCTGCCGCCGCACGCCGCACGCCGGCGGCTCAGAACAGGAAGCTTTAACCTCTTAAAGGGAACAGAGAGTGCTTGGCAGATTGTCCAGTCGGTCAACAAGACTTCACTGTGTTGAGTGAAAGTAGGCCAGCAGCATGATTATGACCTTTCAGTAATACAAAGTTGTTGAATATACAGCTGATGTAGTCAGGTTTATTTCTGAAACTATTTCAGTTGAGAAACCTCGTATTCCTCCGCTGTGCAGTGATTTTTAGCTGTAAACAGTCTCCCATCACCACCACCTTCAGTAACTATGGAAACAGGGAAAGTAGTCCCTGCTAGTTCAAAACAGAACATTTTTATATTATATTTTGTGTTACTTTTTACCGAACTCCTACACAAAACTGCCAGACTTGGCCACACATCATTTAAAATTACTTTGCATTTAGCTTTAGCTGCTACAAGTTCTCATTTTCTTTCTTTTGAGATAATGCTAGAGGCTGCTGTCACTCAACACAGTGTATACTAAAGTATTAGCATGGAGCTATCACTCTACATAGTGTATAATAAAGTGTTAGCTACTATCACTCTACATAGTGTAGCCTATGCTAAAGTGTTAGCATGGAGCTACTATCACTCAACACAGTGTATGCTAAAGTGTTAGCATGGAGCTAATGATCTACTGGAATACATGGATGATTTTGGTGTCTGTGTTTTCATCACTTAATCAGCTAAATTGACCAATGGGATGATCTACTAAAACTTGGTGTATTTCTTGATGATGATGAGTAAAGAAAACAAAATGAAAAACACTTTATATCTTTTCTCCTCCATCATCACTGAGCGACCGACCTGCAGCCGGAGGTAAACACTCAGCTGAGGTTTCCAGGTTTTTGGGCAGAACAGTTTCTGTGCCAACACTTGTGTGCCAAGACCGGTTCACCAGTCTGGCTCCAGTATCAGGTGAGAGTGAGTCACAGGTCGCTGCATCACGTCTCCCTCCACACTGAACACATTCACTTGGATCATAATAAGAACCTTTATGGAGGAAATGGAGCAACATTTCATAATAATCCATAATAATCCTATAGGAACTCACAGTGTGTGTGATACTTGATGGTAAAAAGAGCAGATTTATGATTAAACCAAATTAAATATAGGATTATTATACAGCAGTTTACCACCTTTATAAACTGTCAGAAACCTTTGTGGTAGTAGTAGGCTAAGTAGTAACAAAATGTTGTAATGTTTATGAAAAGGTCTTCTTTCTGAAGATAAAACTGATTTTTGTTTGTTGGTGTGAATCAATTTATATCTTATCATCACTGATTTGAGGTCAGTTTACCTCTACATCACTGGGTGTGATGGAGATTGGGGGGGGGGTGGGTTGGGTTGGGTGTTCCCTGAGTTTAACCGGATTAATCGGATTATCTGGGCGGGTGAATGAGAATTGACAAGTGGACGCGCAGAGATAATCTGTTTGGCAGGAAAACTCTCCCGTCTGTCTGCTGGGACCACACGCGCACGCACGCACACACGCACACGCACGCACACACGCACACGCACACACACAGGCTCTTACCGCGGCTGCAGGCTGAGGCTCGGCTGTCTGCAGGAGGAAACTCCCCGGCTCTTCATCCAGAAGCTCCCCGGCGCTGCGCCTTTACGCACGGCGGCGGCACCTCCGGCCCGCCGGGCGGAGAGAGGGAACCGGCGGCGGCAGAGCGTGCGGAGTGTGTCCGGTCTGAGGTGAAGCCTCCCCGGCTGCAGGAGCCGGACCGCCGCCCTGCAGGGTTTAATCTGCCGTGGATTCACTCCGCTGCTGGAGAGACGCCATTAGTGTCCGGAGAGCCGAGGAGGATGAGCAGCTCTCTGCTCTGGGAGAGGAAGAGGATCTGCGGCTGCAGCGCCCCCTGCTGGCCTTCTGCTGCCTTCAGGGGCTGTGGGAAATCTCGTTGTTATGACACTACACACATTTTTTAAATTATTATTAATTACAAGGAAATTGTACAAAACAATGTATGGAAAGAGTAAAGCAAAACACAATAAAATATTAAACAACAGTAGTGGATTTTCAGCTATAACAAATGAGCAAGAAAATGAAAACAAGAAATAACTATACACAGATGTGTTGAAAATCCTTTATAAGTGTAGAAAGTAAAGAAGCCTTTGTCTTGAACAGCAGTTGGTGTGCATGCATCACTTTACTCTTTATGATACAGAGAACAATACAGTTTGCAGCTGTACAAAAAGTATACTGTTAATTTAATTGAAGCTAAAGCTTATTGAATACATTTTAAATAATTTACCTTCAACTACCTTTCAGAAATGTTTTTATCTTTAATATATATCATCGAGTCTCATCCAGTAAAACAATTCCAACTGCATATCAGCCATTAAATGTTCAAACCGTCCTGTTCCCACAACACCAACAGACCATAATATATCTGCAGAGTTGATCGACACAAGTGACTCAGTGATACACTGTATGTGTATGTGTTCAAACAGTATGTTTTCATTATCTTCTCATGAACTGGCCAATCAATGAAGGTTTTATACTTGTTTTACTTGAAGAGCAGCTCCTCTTTCATTCAGTTTTATGTTTTATTTTATTCCTTGATATCAGTTGTCCAGTTGTCATACATTTTTTTCCATTTTTACTCTTTGGTTAACTTCTAGTTTTCATGCATGTACAGTACAACTTTTGCTAATAAATTCATGAAAACATTTTTTACCGCCTGATGCGGATTTCATCTTCAATCTGCCGCTGCAGCAGGTTCATTCTCTTCTGATTGAGACACAAAAATACTTTCCTAACAGGGTTGATTTTGTTTTTATTTCCCACCAAAAACACTTGGATGTGTGACGCGTCTTATTGACAACCTCCCATCTCAGACGGAGGATTTCCCAGCAGACCCTGAACGCAGCATGGCGCTGTCTGGAGCTGCTTTGCTGAACTCTACCGCCCCCTGCCGGCTGAGCTGCTGCTGAACACAGCTTAGACTCTCTAATGATAATATAATAATAAACTTTATGTATACAGCACTTTTCAAAATAAATGTTACAAAGTGTTTTCCATAGAATAAAGAAAATACAACAGATAGAGCAAATGGCAACACTTTACAATAAGTGTACATTAATTAATTAAATAGTTAGTAGTTAACTAATGTGTCTGGTAATCATTTACTAATGGTGTTCATGTTAACTAAGGTATTAATTTATACATTATTTAATAGTCATCTTTATAAACTATTAAATAATGTATAAATTAATATCTTAGTTAACATGAACACCATTAGTAAATTACACATTAATTAATTAAGGGTTAGTTAATGCTTATTAAGCATTAACTAACACTTAACTTAGTGACCCTTACTGTAAAGTGTTACCGAGCAAATAAATATAACATTTAAATAAAACAAATAAAGCAATTGAGACAAAACAAAATATATCAACAGTTAAATGCAGAGTCATCAGAATGAGTTTCAGCAGCGTGTTAAAATGTGGTGGAGAGCTGACAGGTTTTATTCCCCTCAGGCAGGACACACACACACACACACACACACACACACACACACACACACACACACACACACACACACACAAACACACACACCCTTCAACCCCACAAAACGAAATACCTGCATGAGAAAAGCCTGGCAGCTCGTTGATCTCAGCTCAGTGTGAAACAGGAAGTTTCATATCTAAAACACAGCAGACTCCTCCTGAGAGAAGATGATCCCTGAAGAGCAAACGATGAGTTTCTGAGTCGTCTTTTTCTGTTTCGGAGCGTTAACCAGCAGGTTTAAATGTTCAGTGAGAAATTTCAGGTAGTTTTTTTTCACCAAAATGTGATTTGTTGTACTGATATGGAAGTTTGGAGCCTGAAGGACATCACAGGTGTTTTGGGTAAAAATATGATTTATATATTACACCCAAAACTGCTGTTAGGGTTGTGTATTTTTGGGTCATTCTACATCCCTTTTTATTAATATTTTTTTTACGTGTGTATGTAGTTTTGTAGCTTTTATTAGCTTTTTATTTATCTTTTTATTAGTTAATTTTTCTTTTCTCACATACAGAAATATGTTGATTCTTGTGCTGTTATTGATACTGTATGCTGAAAAATCATAAATAAA
The DNA here is from genome assembly GCF_046629955.1 of Centroberyx affinis. Lineage (NCBI taxonomy): Eukaryota > Metazoa > Chordata > Actinopteri > Beryciformes > Berycidae > Centroberyx > Centroberyx affinis. The sequence continues at coordinate 74,437 of NW_027280217.1, read as the reverse complement.
TTGTGGAAAAAATGAGATCTACTGTATATATCAAGTAAAAACTCTTGAGGAATCTGTTTAGTGTCACTATATCTTTATGTGTGTGTGTATGTGATGACATATCCATTACTACAAGATATTGATCAGAGTTGATCAAAGTTCGCTCCACTGTTTTGTTTTGGCTCCAAGCTCTCTCATGCTGCGTTCACTGACCAGGAACAGAAGTTAGATAACTGTGAAAAAGATGATGTGGTATCAGAGGTGTGACCAAGGCAACTTTGCTTGAATCCCAAGTCAGTCTCTAGTCTTGAGGCACAAGTCTCAAGTCAAGTCCCAAGTCTAAATGTAGATCACCAAGTCAAGTCTGAGTCATGACAAAACTGAATTGCCATGTTTTAGTTCCTAAACTGAACCGTTAGTCGACCTGCAGCTGAAAATGTCCAATTCATATTTTTGTCACAGAATCCAGTTCATGATGGAGGAACGGCATTTTCACAGAATTTGTCTCCACAGCAGATAAATCTGTTTCAGAGTTCCTGCTCATTTCACCACTGTTTCATTTAAGAAAAATCAGATTTCATGACAGATGAAATGATCCTTCAGGAGGAAATCTTTGGTTCAGAGTGAAGGTTTGGGTTTCAGGTTGGTCGTTCCTCTGGATGTTTCTCTCTGCGATCTTCTGCTCAGCCTGGAGCCACACACACACACACACACACACACACACACACACACACACACACACACACACACAGGATGGATGGGTAGTCAGAGGTCAGGTCTTGGTCAAAGCTGCTTCTACACTCTTAACACAAAGGTTCTATACAGAACCAGAAATGTTTTTTTTAGGCTTGTACCACAGCAGAACCTTCATGCTGCTGTGAAGAACCCTGTCAGAAGGTTCAGGTTATCTGTAGCACCAGCCTGGTGCTACAGATAACCTGAACCTTCTGACAGGGTTCTAATGGTTCTAATGGTTCTACTAAGAACCTTTATGGTGCTGTAAAGAACTATTAAAGAAGTAGAGTCCAAAGTTTTTGGGGAGAACTATACTGAAATACTACTGTAAATAATATACAAATAATAATATATCAATAAATACTATAATAAATAGTGGGAATAATATGAAATGTTCCAAAGCAGCAAGATTTGGAGAAAAGGAGAAAAGAACGCTTTAGAACCACATGGGTTCTTTATTCAGGTTCTCAGTTCCCTCAGTGAGGGATCCAAACCACACACACACACACACACACACACACACACACACCCATCACCTGAAGCTGTGCAGCTGTACACACTTCGTCCAGCCAGGTCCTGCGTGGGAATGTGTGTTTAGTGCTGTTCCCTTACACACACACACACACACACGGTCTCAGTCTCTGTAGGGTTCGGACACACCACTCTGCAGTAATTATGACTTTAGCAACTCATGTGTGTGTGTGTGTGTGTGTGGGGGGGGGGGGGGGGGGGGGTATTCCCATGCAGAGCTGGCTGGCTGAGTGTGTGCACCAGCCCCCAGGCAGCAGGTCTAAGCCTTGCTGCCAATTTGACATGGTGGCCAACGGTGGTACTGCAGCCTAAAATTCACCTGCGGCCCAAAAAGCGTTTTTCCCATAGACGGCCATTGTAAAAGACAGTCCTCTAAAACTGTTCAGAAGATTCCTACAACACCACACAAGACCTTAAAACACTCTTTCAATTATGTATTTTTTAATCATGAAGGCCGATTTTTTTTAAAAATCACTCAGAGCCGTATAAAAGGCTGTTTTTTGTGTGACGTCACCCCAGGGTACGAGCCAAGCACGCGCCTCTGAGCTCTGCCTCGGGGACGAGCGTCCTGCTTCCTCTGCTGCTCCGTCTGTCAGCTGTGTTGCTACAGTCCGGCTTCGCTTTTATTAAGATATTAAGGATTTTACATGAGTAGCCCACCGGTATTTAATATGTACAGATAACAACTGATCACCGGAAACGGAGGTTTGGGGTTAGGTGTGTTTTCTGTGCTTGGTCATGACATGGAGATGTAGACAGCAAGCTAACTGTTAGCCTTGTTTTTAGCCTACTTGACATGTACTCCACAGTCTGTCTGGTGAACCCAACTAGTCTGACATTACATGCTATTCATCACTTTTGTATTTCGTTGTGAATTAACGTTATGTTCTTTGAATTTTTTTTAAATAAACGATTTTAAATAACTTGCCCTGCACGTGATTTCTAATTCAGTTTCATGGCAGTATTGTATGGTGCTGTGTGGTGAACCTGCTGCATGGTAGTGACTGTGAGTCTAGCTGCCAGTCAGAGTTACACTGTGTGTCTAAACAGAAGCGTTTGTGGCTGCTGTGAACCAGGTCCACATTTAGTTTTGACAGATAAACTAACTGTATGATGACATCTTGTCAAACTACCATGGCAAAGTGCTGTAAATGTTTGTACAAGGATAACTTACAGGGCCAACTCGTGATTTTCATTACCTAGTTCTGCTAAGTAACTCATAAAATAGCAAGGAACTGAAGCTGCATTTAAATGTCAGAATGTAATGTATTTTCGATTGGATTGGATGCCTGTTTGAGGCGAAGATAACTCCATCTTGTATATAATTTTCTAAATCCTCTTACAAAAATTTAATAGGGTAAACTAAATTAGATCTACATGTTGAAGCTGAATGAACATTAAGTATTGAGGGGCAGACGAATATGAACTTTAGGAGATTCCTTCTCTCTCTCTGCTCTCTCAGCCGCCCCTCCCCCACCAAACTGTCCGTTCCCACGCTCCCGACCTGCTCACTTGATTACGAGAGCGCGACTGGGCTCGCTCGTGGGCCCGCTACTCCTGGCGGGAATACGTAAGCAGACACTACTGCGCAAGTTCCGTGGGCCGCACATCACGGAAGTAAACCAGGAAGAAAAAAACTTTTTTGGCGTATGCGCTGGGTGAGCAGCTTACGTTCAAATGAATGGGCGGCCATTTTTCCGTTCAGCCTCCAGTTAATATAGAACCTCCTTGGTGTGCACAGCCGCACAGCTTCAGGTGATGTGTGTGTGTGCGTGTGTGTGTGTGTGTGAGTTGGCTGACCTGCCAAAAAACCCCATTATAAGAGAGATTGTCCCAGTCCTGCGTTCTGATTGGCTGAATTCTGCTGGAAGCCTTTGTAAAATATCCAATAAACACCTGTGGCCACATAAACAAATGTTAATATTTTAATTAATTAGAATAAAACAGTCATGTTTTATGTTTATCCATCTGAACTTTGGTTTTGGTCACATGATGCATGTTGAGCATTCAGAGGCTGTGATTGGTCAGGAGGGATGGCAGCGCTTCATATTCAAAACAAATGAACCAACTGATGATCCTCATAGTAAGCAAGTAAAACTTTATAAAGTGACTTTTTAAAACACACTTTTCAAAGTGCTTCAGAACAAGAGAATACGAGAGAAAGGAACATGAAAAGCATAAAAACAACTTTAAGAAAAGACAAACCCTCATTAGCTTTCTTAAAATAACACAATCACACACATATATAAAGTAATAAGTAAAAACATCAAACCCCATTATGATAAAAAGGCCAAACCTATACAATACACCAAGGCCAGCGGTAGCTATAGGCAGGGGTGAGCTCAGCCCACCCAAACGTGCATCTTGCCCACCCAATCAAAAGTTACGAAAAAAAAAAATCTTTTGTTCAACCAATGAAAAAATAACACCGAAAATAGCAGTAGTACTAGCAAATTTCCATCAGCAGTGCATTTGCATCAACTCAAATTTATTCGATGAAGGGAGAAGGACAGAGTGAGGAGACTGAACTGTCTGCCAGCCCCGACCCAAAGTCCCGCCCCCAGCAGCAGAGGATAGTTCCACACCAATCAGTGATTACTACAGATCCACACACTAACATACTACTACCTTTTTAAGGAGACGCTTTCTCATAACTCCCGAACTGTAAGTGGTACAGCCACCAAATTTGGTGTGTGTGATCGTGTCTTCCCACTGCCCATGTGTGCCAACTTTGGCGCCCCTAGTGTCTTCCTTTGATATAGCTGCCATAGACTCCCATTCAAAAAAGTTTCGAAGATTGTAAAAAGTTACAACATTTTTATATCTCGGGAACAGACGGTGGTACAGCCACCAAATTTGGTGTGTGTGATCGTCTCTTCCCACTGCCCATGTGTGCCAAGTTTGGCGCCCCTAGTGTCTTCCTTTGATATAGCTGCCATAGACTCCCATTCAAAAAAGTTTCGAAGATTGTAAAAAGTTACAACATTTTTATATCTCGGGAACAGACGGTGGTACAGCCACCAAATTTGGTGTGCGTGATCGTCTCTTCCCACTGCCCATGTGTGCCAACTTTGGCGCCCCTAGTGTCTTCCTTTGATATAGCTGCCATAGACTCCCATTCAAAAAAAGTTTCGAAGATTGTAAAAAGTTACAACATTTTTATATCTCGGGAACAGACGGTGGTACAGCCACCAAATTTGGTGTGCGTGATCGTCTCTTCCCACTGCCCATGTGTGCCAAGTTTGGCGCCCCTAGTGTCTTCCTTTGATATAGCTGCCATAGACTCCCATTCAAAAAAAGTTTCGAATATTTCACGAAGTTTTTATAATTTTTTATATCTCGGGAACGGAAGGTCGTAGCGACACGGGACAAAGACCAGCGTGTTCCGCGCATAGGAAAACCCCACACTAGGAGCTGGTTTCAAGTCTGTATCACTTACCTTTCAGGAGTTATAAAATTAAGTCCTAGAGAAATTACTCTAGTTCCCTGTATAACTTCTTCCATCACCACCAGTGGTGTAATCTAGTTTATTGTAGTGGGTATACTGTGATGATTCCCTCCCAGCCTCGTACATACGTCCCAGAGCGACGCCCCATTAGCACCACCACACTCACTAACGCATATCTCCTTTAGTATGCTACAATACTATAGAATAGTGACTCTCAGGGGCGTTGTTAGGATTTCAAAACATCCAGGGCTCAGCCCAGAGGAAGTCACAGAACCATAGTAGGGGGGTCCGGGGGCATCACCCCCCCAGTAGAATTTTTTTTTAAATATAAACAGCAAAATGCATCAATCTGGTGTAATTTGACATGAAGAGACATGGGTGTAAATGAAGCAGCATAGTAAACAGTTTGAGCAGCAGTACAGGCCAACAGTGATACAGTATATTGTAGTCTGTCTCTCTCTCCTCAGGCCTGACTCCTGAATTCTTCTCTTGACACTTATCTGTCTCCTTTGTCTCTGTCTCCTCCTCTCTCTTGTTCATTTCAGGTTTGGCAAAAAATGAACAGACAGTTATCAATTAATATATAAAACTTTAAATATATGTGACACGTTCTATCATTTTCAGTCGGAAGTCGCAACGGCGCATTTGTGGATAAACGTGATTTTATGAGAAAAGATGTTTGGGCTGTTTTGGGGTTTCAACAGATTTAATAAAATAAAGCCTTGGCTTTCTTTCTGTGTAAAAATTATTGTGAAATTCAACCGGTAAATATAGTTTTGAAGCTCGTAAAGGTCGGGTGACAAGCAGAACTACTAGCTTAACGCTAGTTTGTCAACAAAGCTCGCATTCCTCATGTTGCCAGGTTTGCGGTTTTCAATGTACTTGGATATGTTCTAAATGCTGTAGGACTTAAAATGCTGTTTATAAAGTTTGTCAGGGTTGTATTGTGGAGTTTTGTTATTGGTTTGTTATTTTGGACTAGTTTCATTGATCATTTGACTGTTTATGGGTTGGGTTTAATTGACACTGGGAGGGTTTTGTCGCTACGAACCTGGCAACACTTCTCCCCGTCCCTCTCTCCCCTTACTATGGGGTAGTGTGTGTGTGAGAGAGAGAGAGAGAGCGAGAGAGATTGAATTTAATTGATATTATTAAATATCGCGCAATGGACTGATATAATATCAGACTACTTTTTAACACTTAATTAATTGACTTTAAACTTTGAGGCCCTTTTTCTCAAAAACATAGTTTGGAAACAGTCAAGACATCAAGGGGTGCATCTCACTCAATCTTTGGAGTACAAAGATCATTTTGATATCACCAGAAAGCTTAAATTCTCCTCTTTCCAACAGTGTATTAAACTCAAAATGGTTTGAGGGGTCAATGTGACTGGAAATGATAGAGCAGGTCACATATATGATATACAGTATGTGCTCCTCACTCCTCATCTGTCTCTTTACTTTAATAAAAGATCCAATCCAATCCAATCGTAATCCAGTGAGTTATATTTAATCAAAAGTTATATTTCAATATATTTCACTACCTATATCACTATATTACTACAACCTAATACTACAACCTAATGCTACTTTGGCTTGTTACATATGGAAACTTAACTTTAAGCATAACTAATTTTAAGAAGTAAATGATTTAACTTGTGATGTCCTTCTGTTAGGAAGCTGATATTTTCAATGCCACATCAAACATCACCATGAAAAAACGAATCCATTCTGAATGGCTGGAGGAGTCTACCAGCACAGTAAAATATACAGAGGCACAAATTAAAAATTACATTTTTAAACATTTTCTCACGTTTAAGGGAAACAATGTCTTAAGTTGAAAATAATATATATATATATATATATATATATATATATATATATATATATATATATACATACACATATATATATTTCATGTGAAGAGAATTCGTTTTTGCATTTAATGTTCAGCAGCCCACATAAATAGACCTGAATGAGAGGATTCAGTAACTAACTGACTAACCAGCTGACTGGAGAGAAATAGTAACATTTTGTTTACAGTGATCCAATATTATATTGAAGATGTTGAGCTAAAATTTATACATAATACATAGACTATTTGTACCAAACGATGATTTTAAATAATTCATATATTTTTAAGACTGCTGATTAGAAACTCAATAATAGCCAGATGCTAATTTAGGCCTACACTTTGATGTATTGCACATGTGGGATGCAAACACAAGCTTCGCCGCACAACCTGGACACCAGTAAAAAAAGTTCAGTAAAAACAATTTTCTCACCAGCACCCATGTGAACACTACCTCAGCTACATCGACAGTTATTTTTCATTTCATGTCCATTAGAGATCTAAATGGATCTCTAATGTGCCTGATGTCACATCACATCATGTCTGCAGTGTGGAGATGTGCAGACAGCAGACCAGTAGCACTGAACTCAATCCACAAAGTGAAACTTAAAGACTCTATAGACAACTTTTTTGCTGTAACTTATCATTATGAAGTAAATGTTGATTGCATAGTGTAATGGCTATAGAATAATGACGCCATCGGCGTTTAGATTGGTTCCCTATAAGCCTTGCTTTCACTATGCAATTCTGTCTGCCACCGGTACGATCTCCCGGGAGAAGGAAGGCTCGACTTACGGCACAAAGGAAGTGCGTCATCCATTGCGCAACCAACAGAGGTCCGGTAGCTATCCCCAGTAAAAAAAAAAAAAAAGGTAGCTATCCCCAGTAGCGGAAATGGCAGACGGTGGAACAACCGCAGTGACAGTGGAAACTCTACCCTCTATCATAGCACTGAGATTGGGGTTTCTAGTTCAAATTGGGATTGTTTCTTGCTTTGGACAGTAGTAGTTTGGACAGTAGCCAGGCTGCTGGTGGTAGCGTTAGCCATGTTGCTTGCTTGATTCCATCCCTACCAATCTGTTCAAATCTGTTTGTCATTGCTTTATAAATGACATAGGAAATATTATCAATAGCTCCCTGCAGACTGGCATTTTCCCTGCTTCTCTCAAGCATGCTGTAATCTCACCTCTGTTGAAGAAAAACAACCTAGATCCATCTCTAATTAATAATTACAGACCAATTGCCTTTCCTAAGCAAAATACTTGAAAAAGTTGTATACAAACAACTGGATGAATATCTTTCAATTCACAATATATATGATACATACCAATCGCGTTTCAGAGCCAATCATAGTACTGAAACAGCTCCCATAAGAGTAATCAATGACCTTAAGATCAACAGTGACTCACAGAGAACTTCGATTTTAGTATTACTTGATCTCACTGCTGCCTTTGACACTGTTAATCACGACATTTTAATTCAAAGGCTTCATGTTTCAGTCGGCTTAGCGGGTCCTGTTCTTATTTGATTTTTCTTATTAGAGTAAATCAAGTTGGAAAAATAGGCAGTTCTCGCCTGTTTCACTTTCTGATTAAAATATGAAAGTAGTTCCTTCATGTAAGTAAAGTGAACCTCCAGCTTACTTTTTTTACACCTACGCTCAACCTTTCTGCACCTTCTTTTAAGACAACGTATGTTATCATTCATCCAAGGGGATGAGTTAACAGAACCAGTCGATTTGTTTTTAAAAGGAGCGGATTGGATGTCAGCATTAAAAACAGTATCAAAAATAATACACTTGTGGTCAGACACAAATAAGTCGTCAATACATAGAGCATTAAGGTTCAGACCCAAAGTGAAAACCAAATCAAGAATCAAGTATAGCCCACCTTGTGGTATTTAACTAACATTAGTGAAATTATTTAACCAATAACCGTGTCGCAGTGCTTCAGTGCGTTGTATTGAACTGAACGGAACACACGTGCCGTGGGTTTGTACAGGATCTGTGCTTGTTCTAGTTCATTTAACTTCTTTTAGCGTAAACCAAAAAAGGAGGAATGTGAGTGAAGACTGGTTAGCAGACCACGATCAGTATCTGAACCTTCTGTTGACGATCTAAACAGGGAGGAACCAGATGAAACCAGACTTTTCCACCAGTGTTTGATGTTGCTTCGACCTGTTTCAGTGCGTGAAGATGGGATATTTTCATTCATACATGAATTGATGTAAACAATTAGAGTATATTGCAGCTAATCATAAGCTAGTACTGTTGCAAGGAGCTTATTCTCCATTTACAAATGCTGCTCATTGAGATGTGCAGCAGGGTCGGGGAGAATTCATGAATGAACTCATCCATCCCATCGTGAAATTGTGAATTATTTTGATTGTGAAGCTCCATATTTTTTTGTTGTTGTTTTTTCTTACCACACATCTGAAATTACATGTACTGTTAAATATTATTAATACTGAATATCATAAGATGTTAAAGGAACCTTTCAGGTGGCATTTGATGCAGAACATGTACATGTACATTCTGACTGAATGTGTTTGATTTGTTGAAGTGCCGCAGAATAAGCTTCACTTTCACGGTCGCCACAGAATTTAATGCTGTTTTACTTTATGATGAAGCAACACTTTTATCAAAACATACTACTGCAACGGTTGATAACCAGGAGAAGGCGAGCACAGGATGAGCTTCAGCCTGCCACAGCTGCCATTTATCAAAATATTTCTAACAACCTTTGTCACAGACTTTGTTCCGGTCGATGTTCTCGGTTATTTCACTCTCAGAAGAGGAGCGCGAGCACAGGAAAGTTCAAACAACTATCGACCCAACGCTCTGTCCAGCTGTCTTCAGTGCAATGCCACTTAAAATGCTCTACAGAAATAAAACTATACAGGCAGTACATTTTTTTTTTAAGATATCGGTGGTGATATCATTTATTAGGGAAGAATAGAAGGGGGGTGTTGGAGATTGCAAATAGGTTTTAAGGTGTCTTCAGGGGTAGAGGGTTGGAAATGGGCGTGTCCTGATTCTGGTCCTCGCCCTTCCCTTGTTCTCTGCCTGGAGTCACTGCAGAGGGATGTTTTGACGTTCTCCAGTTGTTTACGGAGCTCCTCGTTCTCCTTGCAGACCTCGAGTTTGCTGTGCGTCTCGCTGCTGGATGCACGCTCACTGTAGAACAATGTTTTGAAGTTCTCCAGTTCTTTATGGACTTCGTGTTTCTCCTTCATGCAGGCCAGGAGTTTCCTCTGCGTCTCTCTGCCGGAGACACGCTCATGGGAGAGGGATGTTTTCAAGTTCTCCAGTTCTTTACGGAGTTCGTTGTTCTCCTCCTTGCAGGCCCTGAGTTTCCTCTGCTTCTTGCTGGTGGAGACACGCTCACTGCAGAGGGACGCTTTGACCTCCTCCAGTTCTTTACAGAGTTGCTTGTTCTCCTCCTTGCCCGTCTTATTCGCTGCCTCAAGCGCTTGGATGCTCAAGTCTTTTTCTTTGAGCTTTGCTTTGAGCCCGTCCTTCTTTGCCGTACAGGTGTCGAGGTCACGCTGCTTCTCTCTGCAGAAGGCAAGGTCATGTAAGCGAATTTTTTTTAACTTTTCCATTTCTTTATAGACGTTCTCAAACGTCTCCATTTTGTCATCAGACTGGGTCTGCTCCGGCATCCCCACGGTCTGCTCTTCATCCGAATCTATTGACCCCTCATAATCATCGGTCTTTTTCAGGGGCTTTTTTCTGAGCCACTCCATTATAGCCTGTCTGTAATAACAAACTGGCTATAATAGAAACCTCTCTATAATTGTAGTCTATCTGTGATAGTCTAGCACCATTCACTAATACTCTCTCTGCTCCCCTTCAGCTAAACGTCTTCTGTGTCTTGTTAGCAGGGTTATAACCTCAGTCTGCTGCAACTGGCTATTTATTGCAGTTCCAAAGCTTCCCCGCCCACATCGTGGCGTCACTTACGAGTGACGTCACAATGGAGTCGCCCAGCGCTGTGATTGGCTGTCTTTTCGAGCGACGTTATAACGGATTCCCCCAGCAAGCAGCGTTAACGCCGGGGTTAACAAGTTTTTTTCTTGCTCAAGTATTAGCTCGGCATCTGAATCTGTTTATTTAGGCTGCTACGCTTTCATGAAAACTATCTCGATTCACTCGTTTTAATCTGGCATTTTGCAGTGTGTGTGTGTGTGTGTGTGTAGTATATTAGTTTATGTGTTAAAATCCAGATCCAATCCTGTTGTTTCAGATCTTCACTGATTCTTTGATGTTTCGGTTTTATTTTGGATTATCTGACATTTCTGTGTTTCCAGTGCGAACCGATAATCCCTTAAATTAACCTCACATTTACATTCATTCACTGCTGAATTCATGTAAAATCCCCTTAAAAATGAGTTAAGCGAGTTATTAACGGCGGAGACCCCGTCAAAACTTTATTGTTTTTTTGGTTTGGTTTAAGAAACCATGGTTTTAATTGCTCTAATTCTGCTCTATTTGTGTTCTTATATCGTTTTGCAACAGCCACATTTTTCCACAGAGATCAATAAAGTTTCATCTTTCATCTTATCTCTTATATTCATACATGTGTGGCATAGGATTTCTTTATTGAAACCCAGACTGATGAAATAGTTTTAGGCTTAAAGCTGTGTGTGTTTAACGTGTTGTTAGGCTAATTGCTGTAGTTTATTTCTTCTAGAGGAAGGTGTTGCCAACTTTATCCACATTAATGATAAAAGCAATGACATCCAGTGCTGTGAGGAAGTTTTCGCCCCTCTGTGATTTCCAGCAGCTTTGTCGTTTTTCTCCACATTTCATTGACTCAGATGTTAATGCAGAGAATTCCCCTGCAGACAGAAGCTGTCACTGTCTGGAAGGCTTCTGTCTGTCACACTGCATGTGTTTTCACATCAAGCACAGTGTGTTTGAATTGCATAGATATTTTAATAAGTTTGCATGCTTTCATTGTACAGTCTGGGATATCTGTTCATAGTTTTCAAACAGGCGGCATCTATTGAGCTTTGTTGTTACTACTATCACTACTACTATCACTATTAGTATTACTACTACTGCTAGTACCACTACTTCTACTTTGGTTTCCTCACATGCATTGATCTCATAACATACAATACTGTCTTCTTCACTAGATGGCAGCGTGGCTTTAAACCACACACTGCAGATAAAGCCAAGAAGAAGAAGAAGGAGCTCCTCTCTGATCATTGGCTGACACGCCTACACGACTGGCTCTAATCCAACATGTCACTCCCCACGCAGTCGCAGCTCATTGGCTGAGAAGCCCCTCTGTGGATCTGGATGGACAAACCCCATCTGGCCACTGGGTTTTCTGTCACCGAGTCGACTGGAGAGAAGAAGACCAGGACTGGAGACAGGCTGGGAGGAGAGACAGGTGAGGGGGAGACAAGTAGACCTCTGCTGCTGACAGACTGACAGACAGACTGAGAGAGAGAGAGACAGACAGACTGCGAGAGAGAGAGACAGACAGACTGAGAGAGAGAGAGAGAGACAGAGACAGACAGACTGAGAGAGAGAGACAGACAGACAGACTGAGAGAGAGAGAGACAGACAGACTGAGAGAGACAGACAGACTGAGAGAGAGACTGACAGACTGAGAGAGAGAGAGAGATAGACAGACAGACAGAGTTTAGCTGTTCCAGCTGACCTGAGTCTTACTGAGCTGTTTCCTCAGCTTCAGCCTTAGTTTTCAGATAGTATCTGTGTAGGAGCCATTTGAATATTATGTATTTGTATAGCTCACTCTGACCACTAGGGTGTAGTATAGGTTTGATCACGTGGTGATAGGCAGCACTGTAACAGGTGTTTTAAATGAACAGGTATCAGTATGAACCTGTAGGTGATGGGGAGCACACGGTTCTTACCGTAAAAAGTACGTCTTTGTCTCAAACCACCCAGCATCAAACCAGACTTCATTGGTAAAGTATTGTTTTGTACATATTCCATCCTTGCAATAAATGGGAACACCACCCAAAAGAAGAACAGTGATTTTTGGCATTGTTTGTTTCAAGTGGATACGAGTTAAGAACATTCCTTAAGCCACCTACGACAAGTGACTAATTAAGTTTGTTTTTGGATAGTCACTACAATCTGTTATGTGAATACTGCAGTTTTCAGTAAATATGTTTCACCACACACAGCTCTTCCTCTTTTCATTTCTTAGCCTTTTTCTGTCTGCATGCTCAGTCTAAATAAGTTCAGTAAGTCAGTCTAAATAAGTTCAGTATGTCAGTCTAAAGTTCAGTTAGTCAGTCTAAAGTTCAGTAAGTCAGTCTAACCCAGCAGCCCGTCTGGCAGGGAGCCATCCATCATTTGGAGTCTTTTCTATTGTAAAAAATCTAGTTGTCTGATCATCTGGTGTCTTGATATACATATATATATATATATATGTTGAGCAATAAATGCCAAAAATGTACTCAATTTTTATCTTCTTGTGTTTTCATATCAAAACGGGGCGATGCTTTCTGACCCGGAGACATCGCAGGTCATTACTGCATCCGACTTTGAAACACAGGTGACAGTTTGGCCCAAATGAAATTCCTAAATACAATGAATATTAATTTTGCAAGTGAACTTTTCAGCAAAGGCGGCTGACAATTCCTGCCGAGGCGGCCCGCTGTGGCAGACGCTGATATCGTGTCCATTAAACCTGAAACAAGTGATTTCAGACCTGAAACCGGTCCTGAAGCTAACGGGTGCTGTCCCCACGCTGGGTCGAGACACATTTAGTCGACTATTCTCTCTCCATACATGGCTACAATAAGCTTGCTCATCACACAGTCTGGTCTTTATCGACAATTTTAATCTTTTTTGGGAACGGGACTCATTTTTTAATAGAGACGGTATCCACCCCAGCTTCCATGGCACACGTGCACTTTCAGCAAACATTTTTCATGCACTTACTACAGCTCCACGTCATTGACTGACCGCGACCTGCTCCACAATAACTCTGGACTGCACACCGGTCACTAATTGTTCTTCTTTCCCCCCAGTGTCCTCTCCTTCACCTCCGGTCTGTGACACTGGCTCCCCCTACTGCCCAACTTATTTTTATGACAGCCCAGAGAGCATTTTTAGCATACCAGTTTTGATTAAACATAGACAATATTCAAATATAATTAGACCCACATTTCGGACCTATGATACAGCTGACAGAGGTGTCATCTCTGAAAATCTCATCATCATTAAATTCATTCATTCATTTATTAAGGTTTGACATGGCAGGGTACAACAGCATAAAAACACAGTTTTTAAACAGTGAATCCTGAAATGCGTCAGACATTACAGCGATCAACATCCTAGGCAGCATGAAATTAAGAACTTAAGCCCTAAAATAAACAGGTCATTTAAATATGTCATTTAAAAAACATTTTAAGAGCACGAGGAATAAAGGAGAGTTCATGTCTTTTGGTTCTGCTCATGGGCACTACATATTCCCTGCGCCGACGAAGCGAGTAAGTGGGTGTTGAGGCTGCAACCAGAAAACCATGCAGAGGAGATGAGCTATCCTTGATTATGTTGGTGAGGGTACGCAGGGTGGCCTCATCACGCCTTTCACTCAAGGATGGAAGAGAAGAAGACGTAATGCCAATAATCCTGCAGCATCGCTTTTGTACCCACTCCAGCTCCTCGGAGAGGCCTTTTGTCAGCCCGCCCCAAACTGGGCTGGCATACTCAAGGATTGGACGGATGAAAGTCAGGTATATTTGTTTTAGAACGTCACATGGAAGACCAGCTCTTTTGGCAACACTGAGGTAATAGATCCTTGGCCGTGTCTTTGAGAGCATATACTTAACATGGGCATCCCATGACAAATCAGATGATATCTGAACTCCGAGCAGTTTAAAGGTAGAGACTCTACTGATGTTTTGTCCAGAAATTGTTGGAGGCGGAGGAGAGGGGATATTATCCTCTCTCCTGGCACTGATTACCATATCCATGGTCTTGGCTCCATTCATTTCCAGTGAAAACTCTTGTCCCCATTCAACCACAGAATCCAAGGCCTTCTGAGACAGGCCAGGTAGAGACCCCATCAGGAGCTCTGTGATTGTAAGGTCATCGGCATATTTCACAGGGATAACAGAAGGAGGCAGATGTAAATCCAGGCTGTTAATGCAAATGACAAAGAGCAATGGGGATAATAGCCCCCCCTGGGGGACACCAGCTGGTATTGCACAGGGATCAGACACACAGGAACCCCACTGCACCCTTTGCTCTCTGTCACTCAGATAGCTCCTAACAGTGAGCCAAAGGGGACGTCTGATAGACATGTCAGCCAGTGTATGAAGCAATTGACAGTGCTTTATTGTGTCAAAAGCACGGGAGAAATCAACAAAAACAGCATGAACATCCATTTTGGGGTTGTCATTGAGTGCTTCGTGCCAGCATTGCAGGATCTGGATCAGAGCAGTGACAGTTGATCTATTAGCCATAAACCCATGTTGTGATGGGGCAATTTTGGAATTTGTGTCCTCCAGAAGGGCATCCCTTAGGACTCCTTCATACACTTTGCCAACACAACTGACTAAAGAAATTTGACGGTAGTCAGCTGGAAAGCTGGGCTTTGTTTTTTTGGGAACAGCTTTGACCAAGGCTTCTTTCCATTGTTTTGGGAAAATATTGTGTTGGATACATGTATTAAAGACATCACATAACACAGGTGCCAATTCTTCATGAAAAGTCTTTAATACCCAAGAGGGAATGCAGTCAGGTCCGGCTACCTTCCTCGCATTGACTTTGCGGAGTCTAGCTTTAACCTGCCCAATGCTCAGGAGAGGTATAGCACCATTTGCCA
This sequence comes from Centroberyx affinis, assembly GCF_046629955.1. Taxonomy (NCBI): domain Eukaryota; kingdom Metazoa; phylum Chordata; class Actinopteri; order Beryciformes; family Berycidae; genus Centroberyx; species Centroberyx affinis. The sequence goes on along the minus strand of NW_027280217.1, from coordinate 59,071 downwards.
GCTTGTGAGTAACATCCGCCTCAGATGGAATAGAATGGTCCACTTGGTCCCATACTGAAGCAAAATGCTTGGCCAGAGTGTCACACTCACGCTGCAAGATGTTGGGGACTTGTGGTACCACAGCTCGCCCATCATCATCCATCCCCATAAGTGCTTTTACAGACTTAAACCACTGTTTTGAGTTAGAGCACCGCAGCTCCTCCACCTCATTCTTGTAGTATCGCTGTTTGGCACTCTTGATTTTTTTGACAATAGTTGATTGTAGATTTCTGTAGGCAGTTTTGTCGCCAGAACAAAACGCATGCTGTCTCTCTTTAATCAGATTTTTAATTTGTACAGTCATCCAGGGCTTGTCATTGTTAGTAATTGAGACTCTCTTTAGTGGGGTAGCTTTATCCAGGATGGACCCAATAGTGGAAGTGAAGGCCATAACCTTAACCTCAGGGTCGGTGGCCTCATGAATGGGGGAAAAATCAGTAGTGTTCATAAGAAGACCCATCTGCCTCATTGCCTCAGGTGAGCGTTTCCGACAAGTGATGTACTGTATGGGCTTGGAGGGCCAAGTGCCGGCATTCCACATGATGGTTTGATGGTCAGAAGTGCCTACAGGGGGCAGATGCACAGGTGGCTCATACATGGAAGAAATGTTGGTAAAAAATTGAATCAAGTTGACTGGCTTTTCTCGTTGCACCAGCCACAACTTGTTTCAGTCCATGTCTGATGCAGATGGTTTCAGACTTGTACTTGTTCGTGTCCCCAAGAATGACAACTGCAGCATGCTGGTAATTGCGTTCAATGTTGCCAAGGCAACGATCCAGATACTGTGTGATCAGTGTGTTTGGTTTGGCAGTCGCCGAAGAGCTCGGAGGAATATACAGCACAGCAGCGATGATGCAACTTGGTCCACGGGGAAGACGTTTAGGGCGCAACCAAACCCACAAGGCTTCATACTCATCTTCCTCCAAGTGGGTCAATCTTTGCTGTGCGATGTTGTTACAAGCATACATTGCAACTCCTCCTCCCCCGCTGCCCTCGCGATCGCGCCGATGTAAAATATATCCAGGGAAAGTTACAATAGAGTCTGGAATGTCAGCATTTAGCCAAGTCTCTGACACGGCAACAACAGCTGAATTGTTGTTCGCTGATATACTGTGTAACTCATCACATTTGTGGCGTAGCGAACACACAGAGAGGAGAAATCCGGGCAGGGATGTCTTTGGTTTATTTTGAGTTGTTTGAGTTGTGCTTACTTAAACCAATCAGGTTACCTCTTCAAACCCCAACCAGAGTTGCCCTACTGAATGTGAGGTCCTTATCAAATAAATCATTTATATGCCAAGACATTATTTCCTCCAATGAGCTGGATATGTTCTTTGTCACCGAAACTTGGCTAAATACAGATACTATACCATTAATAGAAGCCACACCTCCTGATTATGCATTTCTCCATCAGCCCAGGCTTTCTGGCCGTGGTGGTGGTGTTGCTGTAATCTACAGGAATATTTTAACTTGCTCCCCTGCTTCCTTTGGTGCTTTCTCTACTTTTGAATTCCTAGGTTTTGTGCTAAATGGTAAATTACCTGTATTGTGTGTCAGTCTATAGACCACCAAATCAGAACAAAGCCTTTCTTAGTGAATTTTCTGAGCTCCTGTCTGTTGTCATGTCAAGATATGACAGGCTTTTAATTTTAGGTGATTTTAATATTCATGTCTGCTGTCCTTCTAATACATTGGCTACTGATTTTTTGCATCTTATTGATTCTTTTAACTTAGTGCAATCTGTGACCTGCCCAACACATGTAAAAAATCATACTCTGGACCTAGTCCTGTCCTTCGGCCTCTCGCTCAGTAATTTTGTTGTACGTGACATCTGTGTGTCAGACCACAGGGTTATTTTATTTGACACTGAGCTTCCTCCATCCATACCAAAACTGCCTGCCCAAACTCGCTCCCGTACAATCAACTCTACTACACCCAACCTGTTTTCCAGTGCCTATAGTGCCAATTCCGCAGTCCCTATTATTGAATCCTCTTCCACCTATTTAAACACGGATGAATTAATAGACCTCTTCCACAAGTCCTGTCTGTCTATCCTAGACTCTATTGCCCCTCTTAAAGCTAGAGCTAGGAAGACCAACACAGACCCCTGGCTAAATTAATCCACATGCTCTATTAGAAGGGACTGCCGGAAAGCTGAGCGCAAGTGGATAAAAGATAGACTGCATGTCTCCTATGAAATATATAAGGAGCTTCTAATCAAGTATCAGTCCTCTGTTAAAGATGCAAAAGCAAAATACCTCTCAGATATCATCACCAAGAGCAGTCATAACTCCAGGATCCTGTTTAGCACTATAAACTCCGTAGTTAACCCCTCTGCTTGCTCCACCACAAACTCCTCCCCGATCAGCTGTGAGCAGTTTAAAGATTTCTTCCTAAACAAAATTGACAATATTAGGTCAAATATTTCGCACCCTATCAAAGATCTCTCACTGGCTACTGAGGACCCTCCTGTTTTCGGTAATTTCCACCCAGTCTCTTTACCCCTGCTTGGACGTATAATTGCAGGCATGAAGCCCACTAGCTGTCAGCTTGATATAATTCCAACAAAGCTCTTAAAACAGTCTTTTGAAGCAGTTGGTCCTACCATACTGACGATTTTTAACAGTTCATTAGCCACAGGTACAGTTCCATCCTGTTTTAAGCATGCCATAGTTCAGCCACTCCTTAAGAAGCCCGGTCTTGATGTGGCTATTCCAAATAATTTCAGGCCAATTTCTAAGCTTTCTTTTTTATCTAAGGTTTTAGAAAAGGTCGTTTTTAATCAGATTCTGTCCTTTTTAAACCACAACAATATTTTTGAAAAATTTCAGTCAGGGTTCCGTGAACACCACAGCACAGAGACAGCTCTCCTAAGAGTGACAAATGACCTCCTCTGTGCTGCGGATGCCGGAAAATGCTCTATTTTAATTCTTCTAGATCTCAGTGCAGCTTTCGATACCGTCGACCACATGATTCTTCTTGATCGCTTGAGACGCTGGGTTGGCATTTCTGGGTCCGCCCTTGATTGGTTCCACTCTTACATTTCAAATAGACGTTTCACTGTTTCCATTGGCAACTCATCCTCCAAAACAGCAGATATTTCATGTGGGGTTCCGCAGGGTTCAGTCTTAGGTCCACTTCTTTTCTGTCTGTACATGCTCCCATTGGGAAGAATCATCCAAACTCATAACATCTCTTTTCACTGCTATGCAGATGATACTCAGATTTATCTCCCCCTAAATTCCCAAAATCAGGCCGATGTCACCCGACTACAAAACTGTCTCCAAGATATAAAACACTGGTTAAATCAAAATTTCCTTCAGTTAAATGAGGACAAGACAGAGATCCTACTCTTCGGCCCCCCACATCATACCACTGCTACTGCCCAGAACCTCAATCACCTTTCCGTCTACATCAGACCACATGCCAAGAACCTTGGTGTTATATTTGATGGTGATTTAAGTTTTAACAGGCAAGTAAACTCCGTCGTCAGGTCCAGTTTCTTTCAACTCCGAACCATCTCCAAAATCAGGCATTTCCTATCACCCTCAGATTTAGAAAGAGTCATTCACGCACTAATATCATCCAGGCTAGACTACTGTAACTCCCTTTACCTAGTGTTGTGGTGATAGGTATTAATGGTGTCTGGTATCAATATAATTTAGAGTTAGCTTCAACAAGAATTAAGAACGGGGCACCAGATAACAGACAGCATCAAAAGGTCTCATCTGAAGGAGTGAATTCTCTGCATGTTTGAATTTAAACCCACACACTGAACACAGGAGGTGACTTTATGCAAGATAATATGTTTATTACTAAACTAAAGCACACTCAATAATCAGGTAAATACAAGTGAATATAGTACAGTATATACAAGAGGTATACCTATGAATTGTGATGAATCAATGGCAATAGGAATAGATGATCATGTAAATATGCAACACTGATAATTAAACCAACATTTCAGCAGACACAATCATGGAAGATGAGCAGTGGAAGACATGAGTCAGCAATGATAGGAATAAAGGGGCGACAGTATAACTATCTGGAAAACTGACTCAAATGAATCTTTGAATAACTGAATGGTTAGGCTACTATAACTATAGGGAGCCCTCATAAAGTGTGTGATATGTGTGTGAAGTGTGAATGTAATGGAATAGCTATGTGTGATGTATGATATGATGCCCAGTGGACAATGATCAGTACATACGACACCAGCGAAGGTCCGGAGGGAGATGAAGCACGCTGAGGCCGGGAGGCTGTGAGGAGTCTCGGCTCGACGAGGTGCTGGAGGATGAAGATCCGACGTCTGTTCAGTTGATCTCAGCAGGCCGCAGCAGAGTGAAGCACGCAGGCTGGAGCACGCAGGCTGCTGGACAGGGCTGTGGGTCTCTCAAGGCTAACGCCGACCCACTCTGGAGGTTTCGATGATTCTTCAGAGTTAAACTCAGCAGGATAGCTGATAGTGAGGTTGTAGCAGGCAGGACACACAGACACATGTGCTGGTGTGTGTGTGTATTTGTCAGGCAGATAGGCAGGCAGCAAGGCAATCTTCACTGTTTCGGATGAAACAGGCTTCTACTTGGCTTGATGATGATGATGATGCAGTTGAGTCCGTCTTTGGAGACAAACTTTGGAACAAAGTTGTTGTCAGACTCCGTTAGCACACGTGTCGCGACCACGTAAAGTGCATGAAATCCGCATTGGAAATGTGAGTGTTTGGTTTTGTTGTGATGAGTTGAGGGGTGTGTGCGTGGGCTGGCGTGTCTAGTTTTACGGCTCATTACATATGCATGAAACCCTAATTTTGGTTCCCAGATATATCCAATATAATTGACCGTCGTAACATTAACATTATTAAACTCAGCACAAATTCCTGAACACTTTAATATCAAACATGGCTATCGAAGCACTATGTAAAGATAACGAAATTGAATAACGTAAATAACTATTATATAAAACATCACAGTTACACATAAAATTAGTCATATACATTAGAGTCCACCACAATGTGATACCCAAGGTTTCATGAGTCTGTATCAAAGATTTCTCTTGATTTTGGCAACATTCCAATGGGTGTCATCTCAGACTCTCTGTCTCTTTGGGGATTACCAAAGACAGGGCTGAGTGTTGGTGTTTTATGGTTATTTACCAGGTCTGGTCCTTGATACCAGCTCTGGAGAGTGAAAATGGAGTGATTTACCAAGAGGTCAGTGGCCTCCTTTACGATCCAACCACTTTCCATCCACTTTCCTGATCCGTTATCAGGGAAGAGGCTCACACACAGGATGCAAGGCCCTTCCAGATGTGTGATGACAATGACGGTGTGGGTGCAGTTACTACATTCCCCCACTTGTCCGGTAATGGTGCGTCTCCTGGAAAGAACTGGAGCATCATTGCAGGACACAAACAAGCATCACTGGCACACAGTATGATCATTGTCAGACACATGGGCAGTGAGGTGTGTATATGTAACAGTGGAATTAACAGAAGTGTGTTTGTCTGAAGTGGCTTCAGTGTGATAGGGCACTCTAAGGGTCTCTCCTATAATAATCACTAATAAACTTGACAAACAACATGCACGCTAAGTCTAAGTGTAAACTAATTGTTACATTCATATCCTAACCATAAGTTGTGGTAGCTAAATGAGCATATATATCATTGCTAAACTAAGGTCATCATTGAAGGCATACTTCATGAATCATTGACAAGCTGGGGCAGTGCTGGAGTGGACGGCACGCAGGCTCAGGAGCTTTCCAGAGTCAGTGCCAAGGCCATCAAAATTATCACTGTTATAGGCTTGTTTCAGCAGAGGATTCAGGCTAGGACCTTGAATCCACATAGTGTGGTTGGGTAGAGTAATTCTGTTAGCCGTGTCATGTCTTCCATGCGTGAAAGTGGCAATGGACGCAAGGGAAGTAACTAGCAAACATTTCCCAACCATTTCTTTGGTGTCTGTGACAGAGCGGGAGGTAACCTCGGCTCTGCACTGCGAGCTGTTGCTCGATGGGTGAATGCCACACGATTGGTCGGTGTCATTCCTCACAAAGGTTCTGCTTGGACACAAAAATTGATTGTCTTTCATTAATGTGCACATTATTAGGTTAGGTATTACGTACAATTTGCAATTACTGTCATGGTTTGCCATAACAGAAGAAGTGTTCACTTTCACCTGGATGTCACTTTTCCACATGCCAACATTCATCATATCCTTCAACCTGTAGATATTCTTATGGTCTACACTTGGGAGGCTGAGCAGGAACGCCACTTCTTGAGCCTCTGTGCTCATGTATGGCTGAGGAGCATTACCTAAGTTAGAGACTATGTGCATTTGCAAGGGAATGAGATTACCAGCTATGGTTCTTGAAAGGATGTCATTCACCAGGCTAAAAGTCATCAAATATGGAAGGAAGTGGCTTATGGTGAGGCTGTCGATGGAGGAACTGACTTCTCTGAGCATGTTCGTCATTAGCGTGTTACCTTTTGAGTATGGTCCAAATCATACTGTATCACTTCTAATAAGTGACTTACAGTGTGAAAAGTTTCACTGAAAACAGTGCTGTGAGTGTTGAGAATTACAACAGTGCCTTGGAATTTTCTACCAATTGTTTGGGTTTGTGTAAATTGATCGGTTGTCTGTTGATGGATTTTGGGCAGTTCTACCTGTAAATCATGAATCTGTTGTTTAACAGTGGACAACCTGACTGCGTTCACTGTGGAGGTCCCAATGGAAAACAGGGAGTCACCAGCGGAGGCAGTTGTTACAACTACACTCAGAAAGTGTTTGGAGCGCTGTGAGCCATGCAGTTTAGATTGTGTGAACTTGAACTTCTCAAACTGGTGTAACCTGTGAGTTATGTCAATCTCAGCATCACTAAACTGATCTTTGGTCCAGCTCTGATCAACAACATAAGCGCTGAATAGGAACACGAGCACCCAGAAAATCTTCATCGTGAGGATGACACAGAGGGCATGCACGTTGGTTAGAAGAGGCACAGTAGTTAAACAGCACAGCACACAACAAGGCTTTGATCAATTGGAATTAGTGCAGTTGAAGATAGTAGACTGTAGATCACAGCAGTTACTATTGAGGGCTGCAATTAGACTATGCTGTGGCGTCTATCGCCACCAATGAAGCAGGTGTGCTCTGGCACACAGAGTATCAACTTACTCTCAGTTATATCTGTCAGGGAAGAATATTCTTACTAAAATGATCACGAGTGAACTGGACAGTTAAATGTATCACGCACTAATAGTTACAACTATTCAATGCAGCAATGAATTAAAGAGTTAGAAGAGGGAATGAGCACACAGGGTGCTTTAAAAGAAATCCTATGTGTTGTTTATTTGACAACAGGAGAATCCCCTACGTGTCCCATGGGGTTTTTGAACAGTTCATTCTGGTTCCTTTGAACCGATTTAAAGGTGAGGTCCTTCTGACCCCCACTAATTTTGCTTTGGTAGGTCACTGGGAAGAGTTTGTCTGTGATCTTCTGTGGGTCTGACCAATGGGGCAGGAATGTCTTGGAGACCCCCACTGGTTGACTGAAGGTGTCGCAGACCTTGTCCCCCACTTGGCGTTCAAGACTGATGGAAGACTTTTCTGTCCCAAGACTCAATGTCACATGTTCAACATGAGCGCTTTGCAAGTCAAAGCCATTCACCACAAGGGGGCATTGTCCTTCAGACTGTGAAGGGCCCAAAGAGCACAAGTGTGTGTCTTGGTTGTGGAAGAACTCAGCAGGTGGCCATGGCTCTCGAGCCTGGCTGGTTTCATCTGGAGCTGAGTCAAGAAGGGCATCGTCAAGGATGTTTTTCTGAGCTGGAATATCCATGCACAGAGCATCGTACTGATCTTCGTGGAACCACTTGTCGGGAATGGGCAGTGGCTCTCTGACCTGAGCGTAGATTTTCAAGCGTTTGAGGTCGATCAAGGCTTCAAACCGATCAAGGAGGTCCATACCAAGGATCAGAGGAAAAGTGTCCATCTCTGACACGTAGACGGGATGCATGAGGACCATGGGTCCAATTTTCAGCTCAACAAGCATCACTCGATCGATGTGGGTTTGGTTTTCCGTGAAACCTCTGATACTGAAATCACAATGGTCTATGTCGGGGTATCTGCCATTTGAAAAAGAGGCTGTTTGCAGCTGGTCGTACACTGAACTTGACATGACTGTCAAGTCAGCTCCTGTGTCCACAAGGGCATCATAGAGTATGGAGTTTTCAAGCTTGGTTGAAAGAAAGGGCTTTCGCTTTGTACCCTTTCTGGTGAGGTTGCACAAGAACCGGCGGAAAGGCGGTCTTCTCTTCAGTGTTGCAACTTCAGCTTTGGCAGGCATTGGCACATTGTCTGGCCTCAAGTACAAATCATCATATGTTTCTCCAGGATCCAGGGTTTGGCTGTTGCCAATGTTAGGAATCACTGTCTGAGTTACACATGTGTTCTGTTTGGTTTCAGTCGTTGTAGGCAAGCTGATCTTGGAGTGTTTATGCTCATTCTTTGGTGGATCATAGTCCACCGCCGCTAGTCATAACTGCTTACCATTCTTTCCTCTGAGCATTTTCTCAAAAGCTTTGCAGGTGAATTCTTTACACATGGATCGCATTTCCTCAGCTGACTTGTTGAATGACTTAACATGATCCTGGCTTTCTCCATGCGGTGCACCATCTTGGGATCGGTAACGATGGTGGCGGTGGAATGATCTTTGGCACCACCTATCATTCTGGGATCCATAGCGATGATGGTGATCATCTGGTCTCTTATAAGTCCTATGGTTACCGTAGTCTCGCGTTGATGGGCGGTTACGTGCGGGCTGGCGTTCATGTTGGCCAGTTGGATGGTTTCCAGCTCTAGACTTACCTGACTGGAAGTCAGTTTGCTTGGAGCGAAACCCAGAATCTTTATTGTATGGTGAGCGCGATGGCTTAATGGCCATGGGCGGAGTGTGCGAGGTTGGCACACCTTCAAGTTGTAGGCCTACGGCCTTTGAGTTAAGATTGTTAACAACAACATGGTGCTCAGCAGACTTACTTTGCTGCACTTTCACTTTGTTGAACGCCCTAGTGGCAAGTTCGCGCAATTGGAGACTAGTCATTATGCTTTCGTCTGCAGCAATGCCTAGGTGGAGGCTGGTCGCTGGATGCAGATTGCGAATGAAGAGCTGTTTAAATGACTTTTCTTCTTCCATTCCTGGTTCATTCATATTACCGAAGAATGCCTTTCGCAAGCGATGGTAATAGGCATGAGGTGATTCATTCTTGGACTGTTTAACAGTCATGGCAGTTATTAAGTCAGGTTCATTATCACTGACATTTGAAAATTCCTGCGTCAGGGCCTGAGCCAACAAGTCGTAGTTAGCTTGGACTTCAGGGGCTTGACGTTCAATGAAGCTGTTGACCTCTCGACTGGAGGTGACTTTCAAGAGGTACACCTTGTCATCCATTTGTGATTCTGGATGTCTCCGAAGGTGGTACTCCAACTGTCTGAGGTACGTCGCTGTGTCGTTTGAGCTACCCAGGACAGGGTTAAATTTCAAGATATTCCTAGCGATTTTGTCTAGGTCTCTTGTATACCTGCCCAGTGGGGCTGGAGGCTGATGACATTGATATGCACCTTCAAGATCCGCTCGGGGAGTCTGAGGAGGAGGGAAGACTCCTTCCACAGCTGGGGTGGAAGTGACGCTGTCCACCGTCGGTTCAACTGTACTCAAGCCATGGGGAGGCACTCCGTTCTCATGACCTTCATTCATCAAGATGGTAGCAGGGCGGGCATCTTTCAAGATCTCCTGCCGCTTCGTCTTCTCAGATAAGATGAACTCATTCTCCTTTTTAGTGATGGCAAGCTCCAGTTGAGCTGCGTCATGCTTCTTTAGGAGGTCTTCATACTTACCTTTTGTGGTGGCACACTCCAGTTGAGTTGCCTCATGCTCCTTTAGGAGGTCTTCATACTTACCTTGTGTTTCTTGCAAGGCTTCCTTTTGTTGTTGAAGCTCATTCATGTATTTATTGCATGAATCGTTCTCCGCAGTATATTTGCATTTCACATCTCTCAGTTCTGTCTCGGTTTCCCAGGTTCGCTGGCGAAAGTGATTGAGATATCGAGTGAGTTGAGTGACCTGGTCTTTGAGCATTGCGATTTCGTCGCTATGGTGGGTGCTTAGCTCTGCTATTTGTTTGTCTTTCATCTCAACCTGGGCTAGGAGGTCAGTCATGGCCATGGTGGCCTTCATTAGAGCTTTATTCTGCTTCTCTAATAGTTCTGACTCCAGGTCAGTATCATTTTTAATTTTCTCCATGTTCGCCGGGTTGAGTGTGTCAGGTGGAACACTCACAAGTTGTTCCATGATAGGAAGTTTTGGTGCCATTGTGTACTTCACTTATTGGTTGATTCAACTCTATACTAAGTGGGTCACAATTGCTCAGATTGCTTATCACAACACTAATTAGAAATAATAGTGAATGTGTGCATACGCCGACAGGCAACAAGCATGCAGTTAAAACCGTTAGCTAAGCAATGCAGCAGGCCAAACTGTTAGAATAGTGTGCTATAGTTGCAAGGCTGCAATGAAAGGTTGAGGTGGGAGGTCGTCGATCCCAACTTAAAGTAGATTTCAAAATTAAATTGGATGTTCCAATTGAATGAATGCAATGTGTTGAAGAGGGCATGCATTCATATTACAGCTATCTGTGCTAAAGGCTAAGGATGTTAGTGAGCACAATTTCTTCAAGCACACACTGGCTAATATAATACCACTGCTAAGGCAAGCAGGCCTTGAGCTCTGCTAATCAGTGGGTTAGCAAGCCAGTCTGTTCAAGCACATGCAGCTAGCATTAGGCTAGTTAGCTTAGGCTATGCTAATTAGGATGCTAGAGACACTATTGTTTAGTGAACTAGAGCTATGCCAAAGGCTAGTAGCTTAGCTTATGTGAGCATGCATAAAGGCTAGGAGGGTGCTAGAAATCCCTCTTTGTTTAGGAGAGCACGGCCTATGCTATGCTAAGGCTATTAGCTTACTGAGATGAGCATATGCTAGGCTAGGCTAGGCTCGGAGGGTCCTAGCACATCTGTGGTAAAGGCTGAAGCAATTAGCTTAGCCACAATGCTTGGTTGCAGGCCTGGTTAGTAGGCCTCTCTGATCCAAGACACTCACACAATAGTATGCTAATGGTACCTAATCGTCTGATTAGTCACTTTAGGTGAAGTGCACTGCACTCACAATTTTGCCACAGAGGTGGGCTTACAATGAACTACAACCAACAGTTACGCTGTTCTCCACTGTGGGAGGTTGGCGCTGTAACCTGAGCGGTTAACTGCAACGTCACCACGGTGATGCACCAGAGGTGGAATTCATGCAGATTGGGGCACAGAGGCCGGCAAGAGAAGCGCTACACACAATAAATTTACTTATGGCACTGTGGCTCACAGTGGTGATTGTGCGGCGACACTCGACCCGATTTTGGCTTAGTCTGTTTGAGCATTAAGCAAGAGGGTCTCACTGAATAGCTTACAACACAGCTTGAGAAGTTAGCTTGGCTACGAGCGCAGCTATAATGGCTATCTGTTGAGCTACTCTAGGGGTAAACACAGGTCTCCAGCTATGAGTGTACAGCAACAAGTTACAAACTCATTCAATTACTCATTACAAGTGGAGATTTACCCAAATTATGTTCCATATCTGCGGCCCAGCAGAGACGATAAAAGTGGGCTAGACTTTTATCACCAAGGAACTTTACACAATGCGATCGCTTGGCTAAATCTATAGGCACGTCCGTATAGATCAGCACTTCAAACAACAGTCTAGACAGAATAAGCCTAGTGACTAATGAGCTACACTCATAGCGCTATTATCGGCTAGGATGCGGTACACGCATAATCAGGCGTTAATGCCTCAATCTACAATATAATGGTGGATGCCACCCAATACTGCAACATTAATATCAATGCACTAGTGGTGCACAACTTGAGCTGCTATTTTAACTAAGGCAATAGCTACAGTTTTAAGCACTTTTCTTATGACAGGACAAGCATCATCAATCAGTACTCCCAGTACAACAAGCACATGAGCCACACCTATACCTTCTGCTATAAAATATGAACACTGAATATTGAGTTGATTGTGTGGGTAATTCAAGCAAATCCGCCACGGGCTGTGCCAGAAATGTATGGGCAATTCAAACAACTCCGCCTCACACGGGGCACCAGATATGTTGTGGTGATAGGTATTAATGGTGTCTGGTATCAATATAATTTAGAGTTAGCTTCAACGAGAATTAAGAACGGGGCACCAGATAACAGACAGCATCAAAAGGTCTCATCTGAAGGAGTGAATTCTCGGCATGTTTGAATTTAAACCCACACACTGAACACAGGAGGTGACTTTATGCAAGATAATATGTTTATTACTAAACTAAAGCACACTCAATAATCAGGTAAATACAAGTGAATATAGTACAGTATATACAAGAGGTATACCTATGAATTGTGATGAATCAATGGCAATAGGAATAGATGATCATGTAAATATGCAACACTGATAATTAAACCAACATTTCAGCAGACACAATCATGGAAGATGAGCAGTGGAAGACATGAGTCAGCAATGATAGGAATAAAGGGGCGACAGTATAACTATCTGGAAAACTGACTCAAATGAATCTTTGAATAACTGAATGGTTAGGCTACTATAATTATAGGGAGCCCTCATAAAGTGTGTGATATGTGTGTGAAGTGTGAATGTAATGGAATAGCTATGTGTGATGTATGATATGATGCCCAGTGGACAATGATCAGTACATACGACACCAGCGAAGGTCCGGAGGGAGATGAAGCACGCTGAGGCCGGGAGGCTGTGAGGAGTTTCGGCTCGACGAGGTGCTGGAGGATGAAGATCGACGTCTGTTCAGTTGATCTCAGCAGGCCGCAGAGTGAAGCACGCAGGCTGGAGCACGCAGGCTGCTGGACAGGGCTGTGGGTCTCTCAAGGCTAACGCCGACCCACTCTGGAGGTTTCGATGATTCTTCAGAGTTAAACTCAGCAGGATAGCTGATAGTGAGGTTGTAGCAGGCAGGACACACAGACACACGTGCTGGTGTGTGTGTGTATTTGTCAGGCAGATAGGCAGGCAGCAAGGCAATCTTCACTGTTTCGGATGAAACAGGCTTCTACTTGGCTTGATGATGATGATGATGCAGTTGAGTCCGTCTTTGGAGACAAACTTTGGAACAAAGTTGTTGTCAGACTCCGTTAGCACACGTGTCGCGACCACGTAAAGTGCATGAAATCCGCATTGGAAATGTGAGTGTTTGGTTTTGTTGTGATGAGTTGAGGGGTGTGTGCGTGGGCTGGCGTGTCTAGTTTTACGGCTCATTACATATGCATGAAACCCTAATTTTGGTTCCCAGATATATCCAATATAATTGACCGTCGTAACATTAACATTATTAAACTCAGCACAAATTCCTGAACACTTTAATATCAAACATGGCTATCGAAGCACTATGTAAAGATAACGAAATTGAATAACGTAAATAACTATTATATAAAACATCACAGTTACACATAAAATTAGTCATATACATTAGAGTCCACCACAATGTGATACCCAAGGTTTCATGAGTCTGTATCAAAGATTTCTCTTGATTTTGGCAACATTCCAATGGGTGTCATCTCAGACTCTCTGTCTCTTTGGGGATTACCAAAGACAGGGCTGAGTGTTGGTGTTTTATGGTTATTTACCAGGTCTGGTCCTTGATACCAGCTCTGGAGAGTGAAAATGGAGTGATTTACCAAGAGGTCAGTGGCCTCCTTTACGATCCAACCACTTTCCATCCACTTTCCTGATCCGTTATCAGGGAAGAGGCTCACACACAGGATGCAAGGCCCTTCCAGATGTGTGATGACAATGACGGTGTGGGTGCAGTTACTACACTAGGCATCTCTCAGGCTACCATCTCCCATTTACAACTAGTTCAAAACGCTGCTGCCCGGTGATTAACAAGGTCCAAGAAACGAGATCACATCACCCCTATCCTTGCATCCTTACACTGGCTCCCCGTTCATTTCAGGATAAACTACAAAATCCTTCTGATTGTCTACAAATCTCTCCATAGTCTCGCTCCTAAATATATCTCAGAACTCCTCACCCCTTACAGCGCCACCAGACCTCTCAGATCCTCCCACCGCGGCATGTTGGCTGTGCCCCGTTCGTGGAAAAAAAGGGCTGGGGACAGGGCTTTTTCTGTTGCGGCTCCCCGGCTCTGGAATAGCCTGCCAGAGGCCATTAGACGGGCTGAGTCTGTTGATGCTCTCAGGAAACACCTTAAGACCCACTTTTATTCTTTGGCTTTTAATTGTGCTTAACTTGTCTTATTTTTATCTTGCTTTATTTACACGTCTGTTATGCACATTTGCCTTTATGCTTGTATGTGTATACATATGTATATGTCTGTCTTTGTGAAGCACTTTGGTGCAAAACCTGTTTGCTTTTTAAAGTGCTATATAAATGAAATAAACTTAAACTTAAACTGTGTGCAGATTTCCTCTCCAGACGTGACGATGTAAACAAACACACAGCAGCAGCTTGTTGTTGTTTTCTCCTCTTTCCTAAAGCTTGTCGTCAGGTCGGACCGAACTGAACCGAAGCTCCTCCCGCTCCGTTCGGCGGCTTTTCAGGTTTTTAAAAGTCTGATCAACAGGATTTTAGATATTTATCAAAGCTCAGAGATGTAGAAATGGGCTTTCATTTGATTTGGCGTGTAGATGATGGAGCTTCTGCGGACTTGGCGGAGTCAAGGTGCTGAAACTGTTTGGCATGAAAAAGATTGAAAGAAATCAGCAGGAAACAAACAGCTGCTGTCAGACTGTCAGTCCTGAAGCATCAGAAGTGCATCAGTAGAGGAGAGTAGAAGCAGCTGGTTTCTACTGTAGCAGACACACTGAACCCAGCAGCAGGCCCGACACACGGCCTCTCTGTTGCTTCGGTGCTGTGGCGCCACCCAGTGGTGAAGAGAGGAAACTGCAGTTCATATTGTGTTCAAGTCAGATATGACTCTCTCATCCAGAGCCACTTCCAATGAATGTATCATAATAATAATAACAACAATAATAATAATAATCCAGATTCCAACATGTTTGAATCTGTGCTGTTTGTATATTTCTCAACAGAGAGCCTCACTGTAAAAACCCTCCATCTTTCAGCCTGAAACCAAGAGAAACATTCTGCAGTGAGGAGAGATAACTCCACTTGTCTCCAATACAGCTTCACTTGTTTCAGGAGTTTTCTAGAAATGAGTGTCAGTCTGTTGAAAGCAGTCAGAATAAGGCAGATCACTGCACTGCTGTCAAGAAAATGACTCTTGATTCTACTGAATTCTTCAAACAAGTTGATTTGCATTGGAAACTAGAGAAATTATCTAACAACACTTATTTTAAGTAGATTCAGATTTTAGGACTCAATAACGTTCTCAAAGACTCAATAAATTAAGTTTTTTGCAGTGTAAAAGTTTCCTTCCAGAACAAAAGTGGCAGCTGATCTGGTAAAGTGTCTGCTGTCATCAAAGGAAAACTCACTTTTGAATATTTTTTGAAGGGAGCAGCTGTGCTGAGTTGTTTTGTCACTAAGCAACCGTCTTTTCCCAGGAGGATGTCTGGGTGTTATGGGGAGTGAAACCTTTAACTCCCGTGCCTGTGCTTTATATAGAAACTTATTTGGGTGAAGACATTATTTTATCTGAAATGTCTTCTGATCCAAGACCTGACAGCATGCGCCGGACGAACAGAAGACTGATCTGGATTCAGTGGTTAAAGGTTTAGTGTCTTCCTGTCTGTAAGCTCAGCGGTGGAACAGCTGCGGTTCCCTGTGGTTCAGTAACACTGCTCTACTGCCACCTGCTGGACTGACTGACCCAGACCCACCGACCACCTGAGGAACCGTGACCTTTGACCCTGTCTGACCCGCAGGTTCGCTCTGACCAAGCTGGACATCCTGGCCGTGCCGGAGGAGATCAAAGTGGGCGTGGCTTACTCTCTGAACGGGAAGAAGATTCCTTATTTTCCAGGTGAAATTCAAGTCAAAGTTAGTTTCTTGTGATGTGATGAAGTGAAGTCTGTCTCCTCTGGACCAGACAGTCACAGAAATGACAAGAATGGAAATAATAATGTCTCTACCCACCAGTCCCAGTAACTCCTCTGTGTGTCCCGTCTCTCTTGCCGTAGCCGACATGCAGGCGCTGCAGCAGGTGGAGGTGGAGAGCGACGCCTCTGCCTGCGGGAGGTGGGCGGAGCTTCCAGCCGACGCCCAGAAATACATCCGAGTCGTGGAAAACGACGTCGGCGTTCCCAGTAAGGAGTTTTCTGGGCGGCTGAACTGAAAACAGTTTTCCTAACTGTGAAGTTCAGTCTGTCAAACATGAACACTGATCCTGAATCAGCTGATCCTGAATCAGCTGATCTGACGCTGCAGAACCCATCAGCTCGGTGTTTTGTCTGTTCAGGAAACAGCAACACTAATAAACCAGACTGCTGTTTCTAACATGAGAACGGATTCAACGGAATTATTTGATACTGCATGGAAACTATGAGAAAATATCAAACTGATGAAAATATCAAACTGATGAAAATATCAAACTGATGAAAATACTCCTGATGACGTGGCGTTTGGTTTTTCCTTCATCAGCAGTATTTTCATCTGCTCTGGTTTTCTTTCACACTAGAGCTGAAAGATATTGACAAAAAATCTAATTGTGATTATTTGACAGAATATTGTTTTTCTGGTCATAAATCTTGTAGAACTTTAAAATTGTTTACAGAAAAGTGATTTAGTTAAAAACTAGATGTGAGTGAGCAGATTCACTGAGTTTGAGTCTGATGAAGGTTTTCATTCTAAAACTCCTTGTTCACAAATCCAGTTTGGACCAAACTCTCTCTGAAGAAACTAACTGAGACTCTGAGATTTGGAAATTGCAGAAGTGCATATTGAGTTTACTTGTAATGAAATGTGCTTAAAAAATAAATTGCCATTGCCATGTGTGACCTACGGTGTGTATTGGTTAAAAGTCTGGCGGCCGCATTTTGGACCTGGAGTCGAGATACAGAGGAGCGACTGAGGGTGGTAAACAGTGAATTACAATAATCAAGAAGGGAGGAGACAGAAACATTAATGACTTTTTCCAGATCTTGAAACGATAATACAGATTTGATTTTGGCAATGTTTCTTAGTTGAAAGAAACAGGATTGGACCACTTTCTTTACATGCAACTCAAAGTTCATATGTTGGTCAAAGTAGACTCCTAGGTTTTTTGAGCCTTGCTTGACATTTGCTGCTAAAGGACCAATACACTGCTGTATTTTATCAGAAATGTTCTCAGGGCCTATAATAAGGACTTCTGTTTTGTCAGGGTTAAGCTGGAGGAAGTTGTGTGACATCCAGTCCTTGATAGCTGTTAAGCAGTCTTGCAAGGTAGAGAGCTGACTAAAGTCATTCGATTTGAATGAGAAGTACAGCTGTGTATTGTCTGCATAACAATGATAAGAAATACACTTAAAACGACTAATTAAGAAACCAAGTGGAAGCATGTAAAGGGAGAAAAGAATAGGACCAAGGATTGAACCCTGGGGCACACCACAAGTCAACAGAGCAGATGAGGAGACATAATCATCAATAGCCACAGAGAAACTCCTATCTGACAGATAGGAGGCAAACCAGTCAAGGGCAGTCCCAGTCATACCCACCCATTGCTGAAGCCTACTAAGGAGAATAAAGTGGTCAATAGTGTCAAAAGCGGCACTTAGGTCAAGCAGCAACAGAACAGAACACTCCCCAGCATCAGCACGCATTAGGATATCATTTGAAACCCTGAGAAGAGCAGTTTCAGTACTGTGCCTCTGACGAAAACCAGACTGGAACTTTTCAAAGATATTGTTGTCCAGGACATGGAGGAGTTGCTTGCAGACTACTTCTCCAAGACTCTGGAAATGAAAGGACGTTTGGATATACAGTAGGTCTATAGTTACTGGGAAGCAAACGGTGGCTGAATAATTGCATGTTTAAAATAATCAGGCACACAGCCAGAGCTAAGGGAGCTATTTACAATGGAGAGAATGTTTGGGCCTAAAGAGCTGAAAACATCTTTTAAAAGAGAGGTTGGAACAATGTCAAGAGGACTAGAGGAGGGACACATTTGGGAGACAATGGCTGTGAGTTCTTCCAAAGAAATTGGCTCAATAGAGAAACATGGGCCGGACAATCAACCCCAGGGGTACTGGTAGGCAATATCTTAGACCTTATGACAGTGACCTTATCCACATAGAATGATAGAAACATTTCACAGTCATCATTTGAAGAGACCGGTACAGGGGGAGGGGCAGGGTTCACCAATCTATCGAGTGTGTTAAACAAAGCTCTAGGATTTTTCTTATTAGAGTAAATCAAGTTGGAAAAATAGGCAGTTCTCGCCTGTTTCACTTTCTGATTAAAATATGAAAGTAGTTCCTTCATGTAAGTAAAGTGAACCTCCAGCTTAGTGTTTTTACACCTACGCTCAACCTTTCTGCACCCTCTTTTAAGACAACATATGTTATCATTCATCCAAGGGGATGAGTTAACAGAACCAGAATTGAATTGAATTTGTTTTTAAAAGGAGCGACCAAATCTAACAAACAGACAAACAGAGGTTGTTAAAGAAGCAGACTAAGTCATTGGTCTGGACAGGGAGAGCCATATCCTTACAAAGGTCTGCAAAGACAGAGGAGTTGTCAGCAGAGTGGCTATTGAGAGTGCCAGAACAGGTAGTGCGTTTGATGGATTGGATGTCAGCATTAAAAACAGTATCAAAAATAATACACTTGTGGTCAGACACAAATAAGTCGTCAATACATAGAGCATTAAGGTTCAGACCCAAAGTGAAAACCAAATCAAGAATCAAGTATAGCCCACCTTGTGGTATTTAACTAACATTAGTGAAATTATTTAACCAATAACCGTGTCGCAGTGCTTCAGTGCGTTGTATTGAACTGAACGGAACACACGTGCCGTGGGTTTGTACAGGATCTGTGCTTGTTCTAGTTCATTTAACTTCTTTTAGCGTAAACCAAAAAAGGAGGAATGTGAGTGAAGACTGGTTAGCAGACCACGATCAGTATCTGAACCCTCTGTTGACGATCTAAACAGGGAGGAACCAGATGAAACCAGACTTTTCCACCAGTGTTTGATGTTGCTTCGACCTGTTTCAGTGGGTGAAGATGGGATATTTTCATTCATACATGAATTGATGTAAACAATTAGAGTATATTGCAGCTAATCATAAGCTAGTACTGTTGCAAGGAGCTTATTCTCCATTTACAAATGCTGCTCATTGAGATGTGCAGCAGGGTCGGGGAGAATTCATGAATGAACTCATCCATCCCATCGTGAAATTGTGAATTATTTTGATTGTGAAGCTCCATATTTTTTTGTTGTTGTTTTTTCTTACCACACATCTGAGATTACATGTACTGTTAAATATTATTAATACTGAATATCATAAGATGTTAAAGGAACCTTTCAGGTGGTATTTGATGCAGAACATGTAGTGGTAATCCATACATTCTGACTGAATGTGTTTGATTTGTTGAAGTGCCGCAGAATAAGCTTCACTTTCACGGTCGCCACAGAATTTACCGCTGTTTTACTTTATGATGAAGCAACACTTTTATCAAAACATACTACTGCAACGGTTGATAACCAGGAGAAGACGAGCACAGGATGAGCTTCAGCCTGCCACAGCTGCCATTTATCAAAATATTTCTAACAACCTTTGTCACAGACTTTGTTCCGGTCGATGTTCTCGGTTATTTCACTCTCAGAAGAGGAGCGCGAGCACAGGAAAGTTCAAACAACTATCGACCCAACACTCTGTCCAGCTGTCTTCAGTGCAATGCCACTTAAAATGCTCTACAGAAATAAAATTATACGGGCAGTACATTTTTTTTTTAAGATATCGTTGGTGATATCATTTATTAGGGAAGAATAGAAGGGGGGTGTTGGAGATTGCAAATAGGTTTTAAGATAAGATATACTTTATTGTCCCCGTGGGGAAATTTTTCCTGGACTCCGTCCAGCTGCAGTTTACAGGTTTAAACAGAAAAGAAGAACCAAACAAGAAAGTGTAGCAGCAACATACTTCACAGAAGTAAATATATATAGATATATTTAAGCACATAAAAATATATGCATAATATATATACATATATAAATATATACACAAGAAATATTTACAGGTATAATAATAATAATATAGGAAATATTTACACAGTTTTTATTGCACAGATATGAAATTATTGCACTATGTATTTTATTGCACTGACATTATTGTTGGTGGTTCAGTAGTCTGATTCCTGTTGGCAGGAATTAGTTTTTGTAGCGGTTCAGCCTGGTTCTGGGGACCCTGAATCTCCTGCCGGAAGGTAGGAGCTGGAACTCGTGGTGTAAAATGTGAGTCGGGTCAGACACAATTTTCTGTGCCTGTCTGGTGACGGACTGCTCATAAAGCATCTGGAGGGAAGGATGGTTCCTGACCCCCATAATCTTCATGGCAGTCCGCACCAGACCGGCAATCTGTGACCTCGACTGCACAGTCAGGTTGCCGTACCAAGCTGCAATGCCGTATCTGATGATACTTTCCAGTGCAGCCCGGTAAAAGAGCAACATGATCCTCTGCTCCACTCCATAGACCCTCAGTCTGCGTAAGAAGTAAAGACGCTGTTGGAGTTTGGAGCAGAGACTTCCAACATGTACCCTCCAGCTGAGGTTGTTGTCAATGTGGATCCCCAGATACCTGTATGAACCCACCTGGCTGATGTATTGGTTCTTAATGACGACTGGCCTGTGGTCACCAACAGTCTTTGGATCAAATATCATCTCCTCTGTCTTCCCCACATTCAGCACAAGATGGTGTCTTCAGGGGTGGGGGGTTGGAAATGAGTGTTGGTGTGTGTTCAGAGATTTAGGGTTGGAAATGGGCGTGTCCTGATTCTCGTCCTCGCCCTTCCCTTGTTCTCTGCCTCGAGTCACTGCGGACGGAATGCTTTTCACTCCAGGTTTTCACGGAGTTGCATGTTCTCCTCCTCGCAGGCCTCGAATTTGCTCTTCATCTCGCTGCAGGAGGCACGCTCACTGCAGAGGGATGCTCTGAAGTTCTCCAGTTTTTAACGGAGTTCCTCGTTCTTTGATACTGTTTTTAAAGGGAAAAATTGAAGGGGGGTGTTGGAGAGTGCAAATAGGTTTTAAGGTGTCGTCAGGGGTGGGGGGTTGGAAATGAGTGTTGGTGTGTGTTCAGAGATTTAGGGTTGGAAATGGGCGTGTCCTGATTCTCGTCCTCGCCCTTCCCTTGTTCTCTGCCTCGAGTCACTGCAGAGGGATGCTTTTCACTCCAGGTTTTCACGGAGTTGCATGTTCTCCTCCTCGCAGGTCTCGAATTTGCTCTTCATCTCGCTGCAGGAGGCACGCTCACCGTAGAGGAATGCTTTGACCTCCTCCAGTTCTTTACGGAGTTCCCCGTTCTCCTCCTTGCAGGCCTCGCGTTTGCTCTTCATCTCGCTGCAGGAGGCACGCTCACTGCAGAGGAATGCTTTGACCTCCTCCAGTTCTTCACAGAGTTCCTCGTTCTCCTCCTTGCAGACCTCGAGTTTGCTCTGCGTCTCGCTGCAGGAGGCACGCTCACCGTAGAGGAATGCTTTGACGTTCTCCAGTTCTTTACGGAGTTCCCCGTTCTCCTCCTTGCAGGCCTCGCGTTTGCTCTTCATCTCGCTGCAGGAGGCACACTCACTGCAGAGGGATGCTTTGAAGTTCTCCAGTTCTTCACAGAGTTCCTCGTTTTCCTCCTTGCAGGCTTCGAGTTTGCTCTTTATCTCGCTGCAGGAGGCACACTCACTGCAGAGGGATGCTTTGAAGTTCTCCAGTTCTTTATGGAGTTCCTCGTTTTCCTCCTTGCAGGCTTCGAGTTTGCTCTTCATCTCGCTGCAGGAGGCACACTCACTGCAGAGGGATGCTTTGAAGTTCTCCAGTTCTTCACGGAGTTCCTCGTTTTCCTCCTTGCAGGCTTCGAGTTTGCTCTTCATCTCCCTGCCGGAGGCACATTCAATGTTGAGGAATGCTTTGAAGTCCTTCAGTTCTTCACGGAGTTCCTTGTTCTCCTCCTTGGAGGCCAGGAGTTTCCTCTGCGTCTCCCTGCTGGAGGCACGTTCACTGTAGAGGGATGTTTTGACCTCCTCCAGTTCTTTCTTGCAGGCCAGGAGTTTCCTCTGCGTCTCACTGCCGGAGGCACGCTCTCTGCTGAGGGATGCTTTGACCTCCTCCAGTTCTTTAAGTTGTTCCTTGTTCTCCTCCTTGGAGGCCAGGAGTTGCCTCTGCGTCTCCCTGCTGGAGGCACGCTCACTGCTGAGGGATGCTTTGACATTCTCCAGTTCTTTCTTGCAGGCCAGGAGTTTCCTCTGCGTCTCACTGCCGGAGGCACGCTCTCTGCTGAGGGATGCTTTGACCTCCTCCAGTTCTTTAAGTTGTTCCTTGTTCTCCTCCTTGGAGGCCAGGAGTTTCCTCTGCGTCTCACTGCTGGAGGCACGCTCACTGCTGAGGGATGCTTTGACATTCTCCAGTTCTTTCCGGTATGCCTTGTTCTCCTCCTTGCAGGCTTTGAGTTTGCTCAGCTTCCCGCTGCCAGAGGCATGCCCACTGTAGAAGAATGTTTTCAAGCTCTCCAGTTCTTTACAGAGTTGCTTGTTCTCCTCCTTGCAGGCCTCGATTTTGCTCTGCTTCTTGCTGGTGGAGACACGCTCACTGCAGAGGGACGCTTTGACCTCCTCCAGTTCTTTACAGAGTTCCTTGTTCTCCTTCTTGCCCGTCTTATTCGCTGCCTCAAGCTCTTGGATGCTCAAGTCTTTTTCTTTGAGCTTTGCTTTGAGGGCGTCCTTCTTTGCTTTGCAGGTGTCGAGTTCACGCTGCTTCTCTCTGCGGAAGGCAAGCTTACGGACGTGCGCTTTTTTTAACGTCTTAATTCTTTTAGAGACGTTCTCAAGCGTCTCCATTTCCTCATCAGACTGGATCTGCTCCGGCATCCCCACGGCCTGCTCTTCATCCGATTCTATTGACGCCTCATAATGATCGGTCTTTTTCAGGGGCTTTTTTCTTAGCCGCTCCATCTCTATAGCCTGTCTGTAATAACAGACTGGCTATAATAGAAACCTCTCTATAATTGCAGTCTATCTGTGATAGTCTAGCACCATTCACTAATACTCTCTCTGCTCCCCTTCAGCTAAACGTCTTCTGTGTCTTGTTAGCAGGGTTATAACCTCAGTCTGCTGCAACTGGCTATTTATTGCAGTTCCAAAGCTTCCCCGCCCACATCGTGGCGTCACTTACGAGTGACGTCACAATGGAGTCGCCCAGCGCTGTGATTGGCTGTCTTTTCGAGCGACGTTATAACGGATTCGCCCAGCCCTGTGATTGGCTGTCTTTTGAGCGACGTTATAACGGATTCCCCCAGCAAGCAGCGTTAACGCCGGGGTTAACAAGAAAATTAATTCATCATGCCGCCTCAAAAGTGTCCGGCTGGGTTTTCAGAAGAGAAAAGAAAGAAAGGAAAGAGAGGATGAGGAAAGGGAGACAGCGAGAGAGACAGTTTTGACCAGGAGAGGTGAGTCTACAGTCTGCTAGCTTCGTTTCAGACTCTAGCTAACGACGTCGTGTTGTTTCAGATGAATTTTATCTGTGAAACGACAAAACGTCCCGGCGGATTCACTCCCAGTGTGATGGGACTTTAGTTTGCATGCTAGAGATTTTCCTCTGTGATTAAATGCGTCTCTCAGCGGTAAAGTGATTTGTCGCCTTCATTATTTTAACAGTCTGTTCATGAGCGTTTTTTTCTTGCTCAAGTATTAGCTCGGCATCTGAATCTGTTTATTTAGGCTGCTACGCTTTCATGAAAACTATCTCGATTCACTCGTTTTAATCTGGCATTTTGCAGTGTGTGTGTGTGTGTGTAGTATATTAGTTATGTGTTAAAATCCAGAAACTTGGTCTCCTCCCTGTTGTTTCAGATCTTCACTGATTCTTTGATGTTTCGGTTTTATTTTGGATTATCTGACATTTCTGTGTTTCCAGTGCGAACCGATAATCCCTTAAATTAACCTCACATTTACATTCATTCACTGCTGAATTCGTGTAAAATCCCCTTAAAAATGAGTTAAGCGAGTTATTAACGGCGGAGACCCCGTCAAAACTTTTTTGTTTTTTTGGTTTGGTTTAAGAAACCATGGTTTTAATTGCTCTAATTCTGCTCTATTTGTGTTCTTATATCGTTTTGCAACAGCCACATTTTTCCACAGAGATCAATAAAGTTTCATCTTTCATCTGATCTCTTATATTCATACATGTGTGGCATAGGATTTCTCTATTGAAACCCAGACTGATGAAATAGTTTTAGGCTTAAAGCTGTGTGTGTTTAACGTGTTGTTAGGCTAATTGCTGTAGTTTATTTCTTCTAGAGGAAGGTGTTGCCAACTTTATCCACATTAATGATAAAAGCAATGACATCCAGTGCTGTGAGGAAGTTTTCGCCCCTCTGTGATTTCCAGCAGCTTTGTCGTTTTTCTCCACATTTCATTGACTCAGATGTTAATGCAGAGAATCCCCCTGCAGACAGAAGCTGTCACTGTCTGGAAGGCTTCTGTCTGTCACACTGCATGTGTTTTCACATCAAGCACAGTGTGTTTGAATTGCATAGATATTTTAATAAGTTTGCATGCTTTCATTGTACAGTCTGGGATATCTGTTCATAGTTTTCAAACAGGCGGCATCTATTGAGCTTTGTTGTTACTACTATCACTACTACTATCACTATTAGTATTACTACTACTGCTAGTACCACTACTTCTACTTTGGTTTCCTCACATGCATTGATCTCATAACATACAATACTGTCTTCTTCACTAGATGGCAGCGTGGCTTTAAACCACACACTGCAGATAAAGCCAAGAAGAAGAAGAAGGAGCTCCTCTCTGATCATTGGCTGACACGCCTACACGACTGGCTCTAATCCAACATGTCACTCCCCACGCGGTCGCAGCTCATTGGCCGAGAAGCCCCTCTGTGGATCTGGATGGACAAACCCCATCTGGCCGCCAGGAGCGTGATGCGACAGGAGGCCGCTGGGTTTTCTGTCACCGAGTCGACTGGAGAGAAGAAGACCAGGACTGGAGACAGGCTGGGAGGAGAGACAGGTAGACCTCTGCTGCTGACAGAGTGACAGACAGACTGCGAGAGAGAGAGACAGACAGACTGAGAGAGAGAGAGACAGAGACAGACAGACTGAGAGAGAGAGAGAGACAGACAGATAGACTGAGAGAGAGAGAGACAGACAGACTGAGAGAGAGAGAGAGAGAGAGAGAGAGACAGACAGACAGACAGACTGACTGAGAGAGACAGACAGACTGAGAGAGAGACAGACAGACTGAGAGAGAGAGAGAGACAGACTGAGAGAGAGAGAGAGAGACAGACAGACTGAGAGAGAGACAGACAGACAGACAGACAGAGAGAGAGAGAGACAGACAGACTGAGAGAGAGACAGACAGACTGACAGACTGAGAGAGAGAGAGAGAGAGACATACAGACAGACAGACTGAGAGACAGACAGACTGACAGACTGAGAGAGAGAGAGACATACAGACAGACTGAGAGAGAGAGACAGACAGACTGAGAGAGATAGACAGACAGACAGACAGACAGACAGAGTTTAGCTGTTCCAGCTGACCTGAGTCTTACTGAGCTGTTTCCTCAGCTTCAGCCTTAGTTTTCAGATAGTATCTGTTATGTGAATACTGCAGTTTTCAGTAAATATGTTTCACCACACACAGCTCTTCCTCTTTTCATTTCTTAGCCTTTTTCTGTCTGCATGCTCAGTCTAAATAAGTTCAGTAAGTCAGTCTAAATAAGTTCAGTAAGTCAGTCTAAAGTTCAGTAAGTCAGTCTAAATAAGTTCAGTAAGTCAGTCTAAATAAGTTAAGTAAGTCAGTCTAAATAAGTTCAGTAAGTCAGTCTAAATAAGTTCAGTAAGTCAGTCTAAATAAGTTCAGTAAGTCAGTCTAAATAAGTTCAGTAAGTCAGTCTAACCCAGCAGCCTGTCTGGCAGGGAGCCATCCATCATTTGGAGTCTTTTCTATTGTAAAAAATCTAGTTGTCTGATCATCTGGTGAAAGCGGCTGGTTAGTTTGTCTCAGTCGTCTGGAGTCCTGTTTCATTCCAGAAGGTCTAGACGGCTGGTAAAATGTTGAGTGCTGTGGCAGACGCTGATATCGTGTCCATTAAACCTGAAACAAGTGATTTCAGACCTGAAACCGGTCCTGAAGCTAACGGGTGCTGTGTGCAGATTTCCTCTCCAGACGTGACGATGTAAACAAACACACAGCAGCGGCTTGTTGTTGTTTTCTCCTCTTTCCTAAAGCTTGTCGTCAGGTCGGACCGACCCGAACCGAAGCTCCTCCCGCTCCGTTCGGCGGCTTTTCAGGTTTTTAAAAGTCTGATCAACAGGATTTTAGATATTTATCAAAGCTCAGAGATGTAGAAATGGGCTTTCATTTGATTTGGCGTGTAGATGATGGAGCTTCTGCGGACTTGGCGGAGTCAAGGTGCTGAAACTGTTTGGCATGAAAAAGATTGAAAGAAATCAGCGGGAAACAAACAGCTGCTGTCAGACTGTCAGTCCTGAAGCATCAGAAGTGCATCAGTAGAAGAGAGTAGAAGCAGCTGGTTTCTACTGTAGCAGAAACACTGAACCCAGCAGCAGGCCCGACACACGGCCTCTCTGCTGGTTCGGTGCTGTGGCGCCACCCAGTGGTGAAGAGAGGAAACTGCAGTTCATATTGTGTTCAAGTCAGATATGACTCTCTCATCCAGAGCCACTTCCAGTGAATGTATCATAATAATAATAATAACAACAATAATAATAATAAAAACTTTATTTTTATAGCACCATTCAGACATAAAATGCAACTCAAAGTGCTTTACATAAAATACATGGATTAAAACAATTTTAAGCCAAATCAAAATTTTCAAGCAAAGTTAAAAATACAAGCAAAAGCAAGACAGAGATTAGAACAGTAATTTGCCTACTAAAATTACATTAAAAAAAGAAAGAAAGACAGATAAAATTAGGTAAAGATAATAATAAAGAAATTGAAATATTATTTTACTGTACTCCAGTATAGGAACGAACCAATAATAATAATAGTGACAAGAAGAAGAAGAAGAGTTATTTTTAAAACAGAGCTGAAACATGCTGGATGGTTCAGCTGTCTAGTGAAAAGAGCCAATCAGGACTCAGTACAGCTGATCTGAACCTGCCGGATGGATTTTTGAAAATCCCAAACTAAATGTAACAGAAGCAACTGCATCTGACGAGTTAAAACAGACGCTGTGTTCGTTAAATCATTCCTTAATTATGAAATACGTTTCCTAAAATGCTCCTGATGGAAATGATCCAGATTCCAACATGTTTGAATCTGTGCTGTTTGTATATTTCTCAACAGAGAGCCTCACTGTAAAAACCCTCCATCTTTCAGCCTGAAACCAAGAGAAACATTCTGCAGTGAGGAGAGATAACTCCACTTGTCTCCAATGCAGCTTCACTTGTTTCAGGAGTTTTCTAGAACAGAGTGTCAGTCTGTTGAAAGCAGTCAGAATAAGGCAGATCACTGCTCTGCTGTCAAGAAAATGACTCTTGATTCTACTGAATTCTTCAAACAAGCTGATTTGCATTGGAAACAATAGAAATTATCTAACAACACTTATTTTAAGGAGATTCAGATTTTAGGACTCAATAACGTTCTCAAAGACTCAATAAATTAAGTTTTTTGCAGTGTAAAAGTTTCCTTCCAGAACAAAAGTGGCAGCTGATCTGGTAAAGTGTCTGCTGTCATCAAAGGAAAACTCACTTTTGAATATTTTTTGAAGGGAGCAGCTGTGCTGAGTTGTTTTGTCACTAAGCAACCGTCTTTTCCCAGGAGGATGTCTGGGTGTTATGGGGAGTGAAACCTTTAACTCCCGTGCCTGTGCTTTATATAGAAACTTATTTGGGTGAAGACATTATTTTATCTGAAATGTCTTCTGATCCAAGACCTGACAGCATGCGCCGGACAAACAGAAGACTGATCTGGATTCAGTGGTTAAAGGTTTAGTGTCCTCCTGTCTGTAAGCTCAGCGGTGGAACAGCTGCGGTTCCCTGTGGTTCAGTAACACTGCTCTACTGCCACCTGCTGGACTGACTGACCCAGACCCACTGACCACCTGAGGAACCGTGACCTTTGACCCTGTCTGACGCGCAGGTTCGCTCTGACCAAGCTGGACATCCTGGCCGAGCCGGAGGAGATCAAAGTGGGCGTGGCTTACTCTCTGAACGGGAAGAAGATTCCTTATTTTCCAGGTGAAATTCAAGTCAAAGTTAGTTTCTTGTGATGTGATGAAGTGAAGTCTGTCTCCTCTGGACCAGACAGACTAGTCACAGAAATGACACTCTGACCACGTCATGATCCACCTGATTCCTGCTTACAGGCAGAAATTAAAGCTCTGCAAACCTGTGGTGAGGACATCAAAAAAGTGGACCAGTGAAGCTGTGGAAGATCTTCAGGCGTGCTTGGACTGCACTGACTGGGAGGTTTTCAGGACTGCTACCGACAGTCTGGACGAGTACACAGAGGCTGTGACATCTTACATTAGCTTCTGTGAGGACAGTTGTGTACCATCACGCACTATGGTGAGGTACAACAACGACAAACCCTGGTTCACAGCCAAACTCAGACAGCTAAGGTCAGAGAAGGAAGAGGCGTTTAGGAGTGGGGACAGAGTCAGGTTTATAGAGTCGAAGCACAGGTTTAGCAAGGCGGTGAGAGAAGCTAAACGACTGTACTCTGAGAAACTCCAACACCAGTTCTCAGCCAACGACTCTGCTTCTGTCTGGAAAGGGCTCAGACAGATCACCAACTACAAACCTAGAGCCCCCCACTCTGCTAACGACTTGCGCCTGGCCAACAACCTGAATGAGTTCTACTGCCGCTTTGAAAGACAATGGGACAGTCCTGACACCTCTCCACAGCTGCCCACCTCAGAGCCCCCCTCCCCCCCTACCACAGTGACGACTTTCTCCATCCTGGACAGGGACGTTAACAGGCTTTTCAAGAGACAGAACCCCCGCAAAGCAGCCGGGCCAGACTCTGTCTCTCCATCCACCCTGAAGCACTGTGCCGATCAGCTGTCTCCGGTGTTCACAGACATTTTCAACACCTCACTGGAGACATGCCACGTTCCAGCCTGCTTCAAGACCTCCACCATCATCCCTGTCCCCAAAAAGCCAAGGACCACAGGACTTAATGACTACAGACCCGTCGCCCTGACCTCTGTGGTGATGAAGTCTTTTGAACGCCTTGTGCTGTCACACCTCAAAAACTTCACTGACCCACTCCTGGACCCCCTGCAGTTCGCCTACAGAGCCAACAGGTCTGTAGACGACGCAATAAACATGGCCCTCCACTTCATCCTCCAGCACCTGGACTCCTCAGGAACCTACGCCAGGATCCTGTTTGTGGACTTCAGCTCTGCCTTTAACACGATCATCCCGGCTCTGCTACAGGACAAGCTCTCCCAGCTGAGTGTGCCTGACTCCACCTGCAGGTGGATCACAGACTTTCTGTCGGACAGAAAGCAGCACGTGAAGCTGGGAAAACATGTCTCTGACTCCCGGACCATCAGCACCGGTTCCCCCCAAGGCTGCGTTCTTTCCCCTCTACTCTTCTCCCCGTACACCAACAGCTGCACCTCCAGTCATCAGTCTGTCAAGCTCCTGAAGTTCGCGGACGACACCTCCCTCATTGGGCTCATCTCCGGTGGGGATGAGTCAGCCTACAGGCAGGAGATCGACCGCCTGGTGTCCTGGTGCGGACTGAACAACCTAGAGCTCAACGCTGTGAAGACAGTGGAGATGGTTGTGGACTACAGGAAGAACCCAGCCCCACTCACCCCCATCACCCTGAGAGACTCCCCAGTCGACACTGTGGAGTCCTTCCGCTTCCTGGGCTCCATCATCACCCAGGACCTCAAGTGGGAGCTGAACATCAGCTCCCTCACCAAGAAAACGCAGCAGAGGATGTACTTCCTGCGGCAGCTGAGGAAGTTCAACCTGCCGAAGACGATGATGGTGCACTTCTACACCTCCATCATTGAGTCCATCCTCACCTCCTCCATCACCATCTGGTACGCTGCTGCCACTGCCAAGGACAAGGGCAGACTGCAGCGTATCATTCGCTCTGCTGAGAAGGTGATTGGCTGCAATCTGCCTTCCCTCCAGGACCTGTACGCCTCCAGGACCCTGAGGCGAGCAAGAAAGATTGTGGCCGACCCCTCTCACCCTGGACACAAACTATTTGAAACACTCCCCTCTGGTAGGAGGCTGCGGTCCATCAGGACCAAAACCTCATGCCACAAGAACAGTTTCTTCCCGTCTGCAGCTGGCCTCATCAACAAGGCCCGGGACCCCCACTGACACAGTCCCTTATCCCCCCCCCCCCCCCCCGTACCTTTGCACATTCTTGGAAAAATTTTTGCACATACCTGTACAAACTGTACATTTCATTCACTTGGAAAAAAAAAAAAAACAGTTATATTGTTATATTGCACATATATATTTGTACATATTTTTATTTCTTATTTCTTATTATATTTTTTATTATATTTTTAATTGTATTATTATTATTTTTATTTTATTTTATTTTATTATTTTTATGTTTATTGTATGCACCTCCATGCCAAAGCAAATTCCTTGTACTGTGAAAACTTACTTGGCAATAAACTTTATTCTGATTCTGATTCTGACTAGAATGGAAACAATAATGTCTCTACCCACCAGTCCCAGTAACTCCTCTGTGTGTCCCGTCTCTCTTGCCGTAGCCGACATGCAGGCGCTGCAGCAGGTGGAGGTGGAGAGCGACTCGCCGCCCGGCCGGAGGAGCGACACCTCCGCCTACGGGAGGTGGGCGGAGCTTCCAGCCGATGCCCAGAAATACATCCGAGTCGTGGAAAACGACGTCGGCGTTCCCAGTAAGGAGTTTTCTGGGTGGCTGAACTGAAAACAGTTTTCTTAACTGTGAAGTTCAGTCTGTCAAACATGAACACTGATCCTGAATCAGCTGATCTGACGCTGCAGAACCCATCAGCTGGGTGTTTTGTCTGTTCAGGAAACAGCAACACTAATAAACCAGACTGCTGTTTCTAACATGAGAACGGATTCAACGGAATTATTTGATACTGCATGGAAACTATGAGAAAATATCAAACTGATGAAAATATCAAACTGATGAAAATATCAAACTGATGAAAATATCAAACTGATGAAAATATCAAACTAATGAAAATATCAAACTGATGAAAATACTCCCGTTGGTTTTTCCTTCATCATTGGACCAAACTCTCTCTGAAGAAACTAACTGAGACTCTGAGATTTGGAAATTGCAGAAGTTCATATTGCGACTTCAATTTTAGTTTTTTTTTATTTGAATTAATTGTTCAGCTCTAATCGGCTTGGTGACTGAGTTGAGTTCATGAATGGATTGAAAGGTTGAAAGTGATGAGATTTGTTCCAGCAGACGACTGAATTTAAATTATGTTTTCTGAATTTGTATGGAATGATTGAATTTATTGAAGTTGAAACTGATTATAGAAATCAAACTCATGATGCTCTTACCAAGCTTTTATCTTTGATGCACAGGCTATGCAAACCCCTTCTAATGCACAACATGGGTCAAAAATGACCCGTATTCATTTCCTATGTTATTTCATGCATGGCTGAGTGTTTCCTTGCTATATCTTTTTAAATCAATTTATTTCATCATTTAATAATCAAAGTAGTCATTAAATATCTTGTTTTTGATTACCACAAATCATTATTTTCATTTTTCCTTTCTTACTTTATGAACAAAAATAGTTTTTGTATGACTACATCAAGTTTACATACATGGGTCATTTGACCCATGTATGCAAGTGTGATTTTAAAAAAAAAACATAAAGACATACTATAATAATAATTTTGTTAAAATAATTATTTTAGCAGTGATTTGGACCAAACAATAATACATTTAATATTTGAAATATGTATATTTGTCACTTTGTCACACATAACATTCAGATATCTGATAACGGATAACACTGATATTGAACTGTAGTGTAACTGTAGTGAACTGTGGTGAACTGTTGTGAATGTGACCGAATGTATGCCTAACAAATGTCACAAATGACAACTACATGTTTGTGCTCCTTGCACACAGGTCTGGTGCACTGGGAACCCCAGCTGACTTTTCTGTCTTTGGCAGCTGGGCAGATCTTGCACCTCTTCCTCTTCACTTGGCCCTCCTGTCTGATGTCCACCTGTGGCTGGGTGGTGGCTGTGTTTTGTTTTTTTATCCCACATCTTCCCATTGCCTCTGTAATATGCTTTTGGAGGTGGAGTGTGCCCTCCATGTGCCTTTTCATATGTGGCATGACAAGCTCTTTGCCCAGCTCCTTGATGAAGAGCCGCCGTGCACTGGTCACACCACCCATGTAATCAGGGTGTTGTGCAGTGAAGTTGGTGTAGGCAATGAGGGTGGCAACATCCAGCACATTGTGCCAGAGCACCATGGGCCACCAATGGGAAGATGTGGGATAAACAAACAAAACACAGCCACCATGCAGCCACAGGTGGACATCAGACAGGAGGGCCAAGTGAAGAGGAAGAGGTGCAAGATCTGCCCAGCTGCCAAAGACAGAAAAGTCAGCTGGTGTTCCCAGTGCACCAGGCCTGTGTGCAAGGAGCACAAACATGTAGTTGTCATTTGTGACATTTGTGAGGCATGTAAGCACTGAGATGGCAATTTTGTGCTTCACTACAGTACATTTTTGACCCATGTATGTAAACTTGATGTAGTCATACAAAAACTTTGTTCATAAAGTAAGAAAGGAAAAATGAAAATAATGATTTGTGGTAATCAAAAACAAGATATTCAATGAATACTTTGATTATTAAATGATGAAATAAATTGATTTAAAAAGATATAGCAAAGAAACACTCAGCCATGCATGAAATAACATAGGAAATGAATACGGGTCATTTTTGACCCATGTTGTGCATTAGAAGGGTAGTGATACAAAAATGATTTTTATTCAAAAAGTAAGAAAGGAAAAATTTAAATAAGGATTTGTGATGATTAAAATACCTGGAATACCTGGAGTACTGAATGATGAAATTAATTTATTGCAAAGATATAGACAATTAAAACTCAGCCGGGTCACTTTTGACCCATGTTGTGCATCAAAGGGTTAAAATCATATTGCATTGAAAAGTCCTATATATTTAGTTTTATTAAATTGATACTGGACTCTTGATTTGTTCTGACTTGACTTGCTGTTCTACATTTAGACTTGAGACTTGACATTAATGACTTGGACTTGACTTGGTAATCTACATTTAGACTTGGGACTTGACTTGAGTCTTGTGCCTCAAGACTTGAGCAAAGTTGACTTGGTCACACCTCTGCTTGTTGCAAAATAAGATAAGTGTCAAATACAGTGTCATCAGTCTTAGAAGGAGAATAATCAACTTCAACATTAATCTGCCGATACAGAGCAGCTGATGGCCTGTGAGTTTTGCCACATTCACTTTCCAGGAGAATGTAACTTGTTTCAGGACATTTTGTTGGTAAAAGTGAAATTGTCTTGGAGAAAGTTTCTTGTTTCCAGATTTTCATCATTGTTTTATGATGATTTCTTGAAAGAAGAAGTCATATTGGCATGAATCAAGTGAAATTTACTGAAACCAGCAGATTATCTGCCAGAGCAGTGAGAGAATTTGACTAAAAATATCATGAAAGAAGCTGATAGGTCTGGAGACAAGAGAACATCACTGGACAGATTGTTTCAGTGTATAAAGTCAAGACATTTTCTCCATAAGAGATTTTGGTCTCAGCAGCTAATTTCACTTCTTCTAATGTGTGTCCTTATGGAGATTTTCAAAATAACTGACATTAACAGATATAACAGATAAAACAGGGGGTTGTTTTCCTAGTGATTGACAGGTCACTGATTACGGGCCAATAGCAGGCGGAGCTGCGGCTCTGCAGACGACCCAGACTCCGCCCCCTCCACCTTGGCCCCGCCCCTCTGCCTCTCCTTGGCTGCTCCGGCTCCAAAAAATGTCAACATGGCGGCGACCGTAAACACAATCTGCAGCTTCAAAACCTTCGACGATGGAGGAAGAAACTCTGGTGACAGGAGATGGTTTTCCCACGTTCATGTCATGTTGCATTTACTATAAACACAAACTGCTGAGTGGAAAAACGCTCACATCTGCCTCCTGGTGGTCACTACAAGTAGAACATGTGGGAATATTTTTCTTTTTTCTTCTATTTTTATAACAAAATCCTTCTTAAACTCTGCCTGGAAATCAAAGGATTATGGTCTTACAGCAAGGTGCTATTTTTGATTTTGTATTATTTTGATTTACTATTTATTTTTATTTTACTTTTCAATTTGATATACTGCATTGATTCCACTAGGCCATTTTGCCACCACAATATTACCAGCTATATCAGTTTCGAGCTACTTTTCGATCGCCATCAATATGGAAAGCTGAGTGACGCAACAGTTGCCATTTGCTATCATTTGCACTTTCAGGCAAATAATTAGGCTTATTATTATTGGGTTTTTTTGAAAAATTTATTTTCGGAGTTATTTTATAATTAGGCTTAGTTACAGCATAAAATGTGTGTGTATTTAAGTAAACTCAATCGTAATACTTCTTGGTGCAAAAGCACAATTTTTCCCTTTTACAAATGGGTCTAATGTCTCTACCACCTACCACCAGAAGAGTCCTGGCAAGAGGAAGTGCTAGAAGAAGAAGAAGACGAAGAAGAGCAAACGGAAGAAGAAGAGCAAACGGTTAATTCAAAAAATTCAATGTCTTCATTAAGATAAAAATAGTTTCTGATAATCCAAACACATAGTCTGGAAGAGATGCAAAGAGAGAGACTGGAATATGCCGATGGGGATGTGAACACATGAACAGTTTAGGTGGGGTTCAGGAATAGCAAGTGTAAGTCATAATAATGACCACAAGGTGGCAGGCTATACATTTATTTGGGATACTTTTCAACCCTACAAATTCCATTTCTTCAGACTAGTGCTTGGATATATTGTATTAAAAGTATCAGTCTGCCAACTTAACTTTTCACTTCTTGCTCTCGTTATTTCATTTAGAGAACACCATGCCTTGCCAAAAAACAACTGAAATATGAATTCAGTTAATATAATGAAAAAACGAGTACTTTGACACTAAAGATTACAGCTGCTGGGGAAGATTCTCTGAGCCGTTATCTCGTTCTTCATCTGCGTCCTCCGTCGATGTCCGTGCCATGTCCATGTTGTCCAGTTCCCTTTTGGACAGACTCTGTGCGATTGTAACAGAGTTGTTATTACATATGTATAATTACACTAAACCTATTTGTATACCTGACAGTTTTCTTTTACCTCCACTTCTGCTGTCATGCTACAGTATGTACAGTAAGAGCCCCACCTCCTGCACCCCTCCTTCTCCTAGCCCCATAAACTTCCTGTCCCCCCTTCACCTCTCCCCTTTTGCTGTGTTCCCCTATGGGAGAGGTGGGTGTCATTTTTCCTCCCGTATTATCGCCATCCATCTTATAATTTCTTATCATCCATCTATTTTTGTGATCCATAATGTCATAAAGTCTGGATGCATCTATTAGTTTATTGTTACACCCGTGTTACAAGACGACAGAACGTTTACCCGGCTCGCTAATACAAACTATTACTACTCCTAGGCTCCTAACGTTAGCGTCTGCAACAATAAGGTCTTTCCCTACGGTGTGTGCGAAAGACTTGAATAATATGCCTCACTTACCTACTGTGTGCAATCTATCTGTCTAGGGGGGTAAGTGGGTACTCACCACTTCCAGCCGAACCTCCCCACGTCTGATACCAGCGGCCTCCGAACCTCGACAGGACGCTTCGGGCGTCCCCTCCGGTCGTCTTCGAGCTCCGGGCTCGGCCAGCACCGACGCGGTTATGTTGGTTTTGTAGTTCATGTGTTGTGAAAGTGTGCCCCGTTCATTTTAAGGTGTACAATGAAATCCCAGTTCCGGTATCACTGTCAAGGGATATCTGTCTCTGTCAGAGTCTTCCACGTGGCTTCGCCGCCCCGGTGGCGTCTCAGCAGTCGCGTGCTCACACCCAGCCAGCAGCTAGCAGCAGCCCTCCACTAGCAGCAGCTCTCAGGTGGTAGCCCCCACAGGTGTGTCGAGGTGCCAGCTAAAAAGGGGAGTTACCCCAATACCCCGTGTGGAATGTCAGTCTCTCCCTGCATCCTAGCTCCATCCCTACCTCTACACCTAGGCAACACAGATCTGCCATCCTAATCCTCAATACGTGCCATAACATCCCTCCCCCCATCGGGAGAAAACAAAAACTCTATAAAATATGTGACACACCATATTTTCTGTGTGTTTGTTTTCCCAATCTTATTTTATTTATTTTTTTGTTATGCTTTTCTACAAGACTTTTCCTAGCAAATTTTCCTTGTTTTCTTCCTACACACCCTTCACCAGATTATTACATGTAAACACTAGCAAGACAGTCTGTAACATCCGAACGGCAAAAGATGTATCAACAATCTCTCCACCTTTCTCTTAAATGGGTAAGTAACTACCAGAGAAGGCAATTATACTCCTTTTCTAAAGAAAACACACACTAGAAGAAGAGCACACAACCTGACCCAAAAACAGACAACATAGTAATTCAGGTAGGCCCCTCCACAGGCATACGGGACAACGCATCAGCCAAGATGTTATCTTTGCCTGCCACATGCCTCACCACCAAGCTGTAGGGCTGCAACACTAAGGCCCACCTGAACACCCTTTGGTTGGATGTCTGAAATCGAGCAAGGAAAGCCAGAGGATTATGGTCCGTGTAGACCTCAACCTCTCGACCTGCATGGGACACATAAACCTCAAAATGTTTAATGGCTAAGACAAGACCCAAAGCTTCTTTCTCTATCGTAGAGTAGGCTTTCTGATGTTTATTAAGTTTCCTAGAAAAGTAAGCCACGGGCCTGTCTAGTCCAGTATCATCAGATTGCAGAAGTACTGCCCCCACGCCGACATCGCAAGCATCAACTGCCAGCTTGAATGGGGCCTCAAAGTTCGGGGCGAGCAGTACAGGTTCACAGGCCAAAATAGCCTTCACTCCGGCAAATGACTGCTCACAGATATCAGTCCACACAAATTTTACACTCTTTTTCAGGAGATTAGTCAAAGGTGCAGTAACTGCAGCAAAATTGGGCACGAACCTACGGTAAAACCCGCACATACCTAACACCCTTAATACCTCACGGCGGTTCCTCGGCTGGGGAAGACCCAAGATGGCCTCCACCTTGGCCCGACGAGGCATGACCTTCCTCTGCCCCACCTGATGCCCTAGGTACGTCACCTGCCCCTTGCCAACTCACACTTAGGCAAATTCACTACCAGGCCAGCCTCCTGTAGTTTTACAAAGAGCTGCCGCAGATCCACAAGGTGCTCTTCCCACGAGCAACTAAACACAACAACATCATCAATATATGTGACTACTGAGATCATCCCATTGGTAAGGTTGTTCATAAGCCGCTGAAATGTAGCCGGCGCGTTCTTCATTCCAAACGGGAGAACATTGCACAAATACAGACCCTCAGGAGTCACAAAAGCCGATATCTCTTTGGCCTTTGGAGTCAATGGCACCTGCCAATACCCCTTCAGCAAATCTAATTTGGACACGACTTCGGCTCCACCGATCCGATCTATACAGTCTTCTAACCTGGGAATAGGAAAGGCATCTGCCTTTGTCACCTGGTTTACCTTGCGGTAGTCAATACATGGTCTCGAAGTACGATCTGGCTTCGGAACAAGCACTACGGGGGAGCTCCACTCACTCTGCCCACGCTCGATGGCACCTATCTCCAACATATAGGACAACTCTTCCTTT
This sequence comes from Centroberyx affinis, assembly GCF_046629955.1. Taxonomy (NCBI): domain Eukaryota; kingdom Metazoa; phylum Chordata; class Actinopteri; order Beryciformes; family Berycidae; genus Centroberyx; species Centroberyx affinis. Next base: position 20,951 of record NW_027280217.1, on the reverse strand, counting down.
AAGATCTGCAACTTAGAGGGGGCCATCCTATACGGATGTTGCTTTATTGGGGCAGACGTACCCACGTCCACATCATGGACTACTAAAGAGGTACACCCCGGGACATCCTGAAAGAGGGGGGAGAACTCTGCTATCAGCGCCTTTACCTCAGACTGCCACTCTGCCGGTAAATGTGCCAGATGGTGGTCAAGTGGTCAAGTGAGAGCCTCAGTATTCCCCAGACGGAAACCGACAGCCTCAACCTCCCCACCACCATCCTCCTCAGGCACCTGCCCCATAACAACACAAGCAACTGGCTGCCCCTGAGACCGACTCTGATACTTCTTCAGCAAGTTGATGTGGCACAGCCTGTTCTTTCGCTTACTTTCAGGGGTACTGATGATGTAATTCTTGTCACCAACCTTTTTAACAACAGTGTATGGACCACAGAATGATGCACTTAAACTGGATGCTCGCTGCGGCACCAAGGCCAGGACCTGATCACCAACCACAAAGCTACGATCTACAGCCTTCCGATCACAGTTAGCTTTCATGCATCCCTGAGCTTCCTCCAAGTTGTCTCTAGCTACCTGGCAAGCAGCCCACAACCGGTCCTTGAACTCAGACACATATTGTAATACAGTTTCACCTGGTTTCGGCTGAAGCAACTGATCTTTGAGCAACTTCAGGGGGCCTCTCACCTCGTGACCAAACACAAGTTCAAAGGGGGCGAAACCTGTCGACTCACTAACAGAATCCCTCACAGCAAACAGCAAAAATGGGAGTGCCACATCCCAGTCTCCAGGAAACTGAATGCTACAGGTCTTCAGCATGGTTTTCAAAGTCTGGTGAGCCCGTTCCAGAGCCCCTTGCGACTGAGGATGATACGCAGAGGACACAGCTTGTGAAATACCCAACTCAACCATAACATCTTGAAAAACACCAGACACAAAATTAGTTCCCCTGTCATGCTGTACCTGCTTAGGCAACCCGAACCGCGAAAAGAAACTCACTAGGGCCTCTATAATAGTACGCGCCTTTATGTTTCTTAGCGGGACTGCCTCTGGAAAACGAGTGGTAACATCCATGATGGTAAGCAAGAACTCATTGCCTTTCTTGGTCTTAGGCAACGGACCAACACAATCAATAATTACCCTTGAAAAAGGTTCTTCCACCACTGGTATGGGCGTCAGTGGAGCTACAGGTATCTTTTGGTTAGGCTTCCCAACCAACTGACAGGAATGACAGAACCGACAAAAAGCTACCACATCCTTATGTAGCTGGGGCCAATAAAAATGCCTCATGATCTTGGCCTGGGTCTTTCTGATGCCTAAATGGCCAGCTAAGGGAGTCTCATGGGCCAATCGCAACACTTCCTCACGATAGCTCTGGGGCAGAACTACTTGCTCACATACACTCCAATCCTCAGTGGCAGGTCTATCGGGGGGTCTCCACTTCCTCATAAGCACATCTTCCTTGAGGAAAAATCCCTCGGCCATATCTTTGCTCTCCTCATAAGTAGCTGCTGTTTCCCTAAGGAGACTCAAAGTTGGGTCCTGTTTCTGCTCTACTATTAGAGAGTTTTGTCTTAACACTGGAATCTGATCCATACCACACCATTTAGCAAAACCTGTATCAGCTAAGTCGACTGGGGGAGGGTCCTGCAGAGTCACAACCTCCTTAACAGGTGGTTTCCCTACCGCCTCTTCCTCCACAGCCACTGGAGAATCTGCAAGGGCTCTTGCCTGGGAGCGAGTAACTGCACAGACTGGAAAAGCTGCTGGGAATTCTTCCTCCAGAGCCTTGGTCTCTACCACCTCACAAGGCGTGAGAGACAAACAGGGAGTCTCAACTACTTGGTTCTGGGCTAAATCATTCCCTAGCAGGAAAGTAACCCCTTGCACTGGCAACTCGGACACAACCCCCACCTGGGCATGTCCCACAAAAACATTAGTTCGGACAAACACACGATACAAAGGAACGGCCTTATAAGCGCCACCAAAACCTTTAATTGGGACAAAGGTCCCCAAAGCAGCTGTCTCAGGCAGATCAACAGTGCCAGCTACCAAGACCGACTGACCGGAGGCTGTGTCTCTAAGGACAGTTACAGGAGTCTCAGCTGCCCCCTCCTCAACTGCAACTGCACCCGCAGACACGAAACCATCGAACATCTCTAACTCAGTTTTTCCCACAGCTTGCACAGGCCCTAAAGCTGGATTCACCCCCATGAGGTTACAAACGACTGAGCGACCTACTTCTGTTCTTGATGTCTCTCTTTTCTGAAATACAGGACAACGGGATTTGATATGACCAGGCTTACCACAATGATGGCAAATTATGTCTCCTGGGAAGGGAGAAGACCTATGTGATCACCCACCACTGCGGAAATTCACACGGGGACGCCCACCACCGTTTCTGTCACCCTCACTCACAGGGGGACGCCAGCCACCGCCATTTCTTTCACCCTGGCGCTTCTCCACCTCCTCTGACCTCCTAACCTGACCACCAGACTTGTCACGCCAATTATCTTTGTGGACAAGAACATAGTTGTCGGCAGCCTCAGCAGCTTTACACACAGTGGAAATACCAAGATCATTTAAGTGCACCTGTATAACTCTCGGCAGACTCTGCTTCAACTGCTCTAACACCATCAGTTCTCGTAGCTCCTTGAAGTCATACACTTCACTTGCTCTCAGCCATTTATCAAAGGCAGCTTCCTGTTGCCGAGCAAAATCCACATAAGTCTGCCCCAGTCTTACCTTTTCAGACCTAAACTGCTGTCTGTAGGCCTCTGGGACCAACTCGTAGGCCTTCATGACTGCTTGCCGAACCTGATCATAATCATCACTGTTCTCTAGGTCAAGCGCAACATAAGCCTCCTGAGCCTTTCCTGTCAAAGAGCCTTGAATAAGCGTTACCCAGTGTTCTTTGGGCCAGGCTCGCTGTGTGGCAACCTTTTCAAACATGTCAAAGAATGATTCAACTTTCTCAGGGCCGAACTTCGGCACTAAGGGAAAACATTTAGCAACATCAAAGCGTTCCCGCTCATCCTGACCTCTGCGAGCTAGAGCAAGCTTGACTCTCTCAACATCCAGCTTCTCTTTTTCCTGCGCCCTCTCTCAAATTCCGCCATTTTTTTTCTTTAAACACTGGTGCGTGGAACAACAGGGGAAAATACACAGTGCAATAATTGGCTATGGGCTAACACAATTATCAACAAAGCAATACAAAGTTGGAATGCAAAACAACACCAGAATCAGAATCAGAATAAAGTTTATTGCCAAGTAAGTTTTCACAGTACAAGGAATTTGCTTTGGCATGGAGGTGCATACTATAACATAAAAATAATAAAATAAAATAAAATAAAAATAATAATAATACAATTAAAAATGTAATAAAAAATATAATAAGAAATAAGAAATAAAAATATGTACAAATATATATGTGCAATATAACAATATATATATTTTTTTCCAAGTGAATGAAATGTACAGTTTGTACAGGTATGTGCAAAAATTTTTCCAAGAATGTGCAAAGGTATGGGGGGGGGGATAAGGGACTGTGTCAGTGGGGGTCCCGGGCCTTGTTGATGAGGCCAGCTGCAGACGGGAAGAAACTGTTCTTGTGGCGTGAGGTTTTGGTCCTGATGCCTCCTACCAGAGGGGAGTGTTTCAAATAGTTTGTGTCCAGGGTGAGAGGGGTCGGCCACAATCTTTCTTGCTCGCCTCAGGGTCCTGGAGGCGTACAGGTCCTGGAGGGAAGGCAGATTGCAGCCAATCACCTTCTCAGCAGAGCGAATGATACGCTGCAGTCTGCCCTTGTCCTTGGCAGTGGCAGCAGCGTACCAGATGGTGATGGAGGAGGTGAGGATGGACTCAATGATGGAGGTGTAGAAGTGCACCATCATCGTCTTCGGCAGGTTGAACTTCCTCAGCTGCCGCAGGAAGTACATCCTCTGCTGCGTTTTTTTGGTGAGGGAGCTGATGTTCAGCTCCCACTTGAGGTCCTGGGTGATGATGGAGCCCAGGAAGCGGAAGGACTCCACAGTGTCGACTGGGGAGTCTCTCAGGGTGATGGGGGTGAGTGGGGCTGGGTTCTTCCTGTAGTCCACAACCATCTCCACTGTCTTCACAGCGTTGAGCTCTAGGTTGTTCAGTCCGCACCAGGACACCAGGCGGTCGATCTCCTGCCTGTAGGCTGACTCATCCCCACCGGAGATGAGCCCAATGAGGGTGGTGTCGTCCGCGAACTTCAGGAGCTTGACAGACTGATGACTGGAGGTGCAGCTGTTGGTGTACGGGGAGAAGAGTAGAGGGGAAAGAACGCAGCCTTGGGGGGAACCGGTGCTGATGGTCCGGGAGTCAGAGACATGTTTTCCCAGCTTCACGTGCTGCTTTCTGTCCGACAGAAAGTCTGTGATCCACCTGCAGGTGGAGTCAGGCACACTCAGCTGGGAGAGCTTGTCCTGTAGCAGAGCCGGGATGATCGTGTTAAAGGCAGAGCTGAAGTCCACAAACAGGATCCTGGCGTAGGTTCCTGAGGAGTCCAGGTGCTGGAGGATGAAGTGGAGGGCCATGTTTATTGCGTCGTCTACAGACCTGTTGGCTCTGTAGGCGAACTGCAGGGGGTCCAGGAGTGGGTCAGTGAAGTTTTTGAGGTGTGACAGCACAAGGCGTTCAAAAGACTTCATCACCACAGAGGTCAGGGCGACGGGTCTGTAGTCATTAAGTCCTGTGGTCCTTGGCTTTTTGGGGACAGGGATGATGGTGGAGGTCTTGAAGCAGGCTGGAACGTGGCATGTCTCCAGTGAGGTGTTGAAAATGTCTGTGAACACCGGAGACAGCTGATCGGCACAGTGCTTCAGGGTGGATGGAGAGACAGAGTCTGGCCCGGCTGCTTTGCGGGGGTTCTGTCTCTTGAAAAGCCTGTTAACGTCCCTGTCCAGGATGGAGAAAGTCGTCACTGTGGTAGGGGGGGAGGGGGGCTCTGAGGTGGGCAGCTGTGGAGAGGTGTCAGGACTGTCCCATTGTCTTTCAAAGCGGCAGTAGAACTCATTCAGGTTGTTGGCCAGGCGCAAGTCGTTAGCAGAGTGGGGGGCTCTAGGTTTGTAGTTGGTGATCTGTCTGAGCCCTTTCCAGACAGAAGCAGAGTCGTTGGCTGAGAACTGGTGTTGGAGTTTCTCAGAGTACAGTCGTTTAGCTTCTCTCACCGCCTTGCTAAACCTGTGCTTCGACTCTATAAACCTGACTCTGTCCCCACTCCTAAACGCCTCTTCCTTCTCTGACCTTAGCTGTCTGAGTTTGGCTGTGAACCAGGGTTTGTCGTTGTTGTACCTCACCATAGTGCGTGATGGTACACAACTGTCCTCACAGAAGCTAATGTAAGATGTCACAGCCTCTGTGTACTCGTCCAGACTGTCGGTAGCAGTCCTGAAAACCTCCCAGTCAGTGCAGTCCAAGCACGCCTGAAGATCTTCCACAGCTTCACTGGTCCACTTTTTTGATGTCCTCACCACAGGTTTGCAGAGCTTTAATTTCTGCCTGTAAGCAGGAATCAGGTGGATCATGACGTGGTCAGAGTGTCCCAGTGCAGCGCAGGAAACGGCGTGATAGGCACCGCTTACTGTGGTGTAACAGTGATCCAGACTGGCAAACGTCCGACACAGGATGGTCCACCGTAAGCCAACTACCCAGACTCGAAAACCTTCGAGCCAATAAACACAGCCCAAATCCGTTACTACAAAGCCCGCCGAACAGACCCACGCTCTCCAAGCGTCTCGAATAAACACGGCGTTTGCCCAAATGCCACACGATACAACCAGGCCGCTCGCCTGACACGGACCCCGCACTACTACTGTTAGCTAAGCGCTGTCCAACCACAGTACACAAAACATATGCCAACTCAACATTAGCGACCATGCAGCCAACCTGAATGCTTAGCATAAGCGAGCTAACACGCTAACAAACGACTCGGCTAACAGCTAACCAAATTAGCATCCCAGCTAACGAGCTACCAAGCAACCAGCCGACAACCCACGACTAGCTACGCGCTTAGCTCAAAAACCACATAAAGCGGCCGGAACCGGACCGAACACACAATACACAATGCAAACCACACACAACAGTCCATATCCCGGACCGAGCATCCCACTTGTTACAAGATGACCGAACGTTTACCCGGCTCGCTAATACAAACTATCACTACTCCTAGGCTCCTAACGTTAGCGTCTGCAACAATAAGGTCTTTCCCTACGGTGTGTGCGAAAGACTTGAATAATATGCCTCACTTACCTACTGTGTGCAATCTATCTGTCTAGGGGGGTAAGTGGGTACTCACCACTTCCAGCTGAACCTCCCCACGTCTGATACCAGCGGCCTCCGAACCTCGACAGGACGCTTCGGGCGTCCCCTCCGGTCGTCTTCGAGCTCCGGGCTCGGCCAGCACCGACGCGGTTATGTTGGTTTTGTAGTTCATGTGTTGTGAAAGTGTGCCCCGTGCATTTTCAGGTGTACAATGAAATCCCAGTTCCGGTATCACTGTCAAGCGATATCTGTCTCTGTCAGAGTCTTCCACGTGGCTTCGCCGCCCCGGTGGCGTCTCAGCAGTCGCGTGCTCACACCCAGCCAGCAGCTAGCAGCAGCCCTCCGCTAGCAGCAGCTCTCAGGTGGTAGCCCCCACAGGTGTGTCGAGGTGCCAGCTAAAAAGGGGAGTTACCCCAATACCCCGTGTGGAATGTCAGTCTCTCCCTGCATCCTAGCTCCACCCCTACCTCTACACCTAGGCAACACAGATCTGCCATCCTAATCCTCAATACGTGCCATAACACCCGCTACAAGTCATTAGCAAAATGAATGACAATCACGGAGGTAAAGAGTAAACATTCTTTTTTATTTGCAAAAGCTCAGGCTTGACAAATTAAGTTTGTTGTTCCCAGCTATCGCTAACAGGGCAGGGGCTGAGTTCCACCACATCACACCAGTGCACACTGTAGGCAATAAGGCTTGCACGCTAGGTTAGTTAACACACTCCAAGGTTTACACACGTGATTAATTTCACTGCAAACGATTAATAACCACGCCACCTCTTAAGCCTGCCCTGACGGTCTGGCTGGGAATCAAGCTAAGTACAGTTATTGGTGGGGGAAGTAAACAGATAAATCAAACAAAACAAACAAACAAAAACAAAAAAGAAAAGAAAACTAGTCCGCCCCAAGGGCAATACCCATATATTTTTTCCCGCTACCAGCACACTTGCCAGGGCGGACTAGACAGAAAAAGAAACCCCAAAAAACAAACTGGCAACGAACGAAAAATAGTCCCACGGCAAGAGCAGCTAGTGGACCACTGATGCTCTGCGGGAAACAAAAATTAACAATCTTAGACACTTTATTTTAAAATACATACCAATTAAATGTTAAAAAACTACTTTAAAATACCTGGTATGTCGATCTATTTCCTAGACTACCAGCCGCAACAAAGAACAGGGAAGCAGGTCTGAAATACATGAAAACCATTCATGTCACACACACATTCAAACCTGACAGTAAAAACACTACACAGAAGACAGCTTTAGGCCTACCCGTTGTTCCTGCACTCCGGTCTTCCCTGCAGGCCAGCATGGAATGAGGTGTGCACCTGCCTCACTCCACCGGCCTGAACCAACCATTGCAACCTGCGTTCCTCCTGCAGGTAGCCCTATATCTACAACCCCTGCTAATTGGTGCACCTCCCCTTTTTTACTCAGTGCCACCTGCCACATTATAGATTTACATTTATTGGCCATTATATAAAGTTATATTTAATTTACGAACTTGCGATGGAACTGGCTAGAAATCAACCACAGATGGACAATGAGTAAAATCCAATCAAGTCGCTCATCGGGGATCTCGGAAGGGTTTCCGAAGGCCGATACTGATGCTAATATTTTTGGATTGAAGCTGAAGATAGATGAAAGTTTGTGCCGATATTCAATATCTTTATGTTGACCAGACCAGGTGATTCTCCTGTCTGTCTTGTTGACCCTCTCACAACACCGGAAGGTCAACGGCAGCGTTGCAGAGCTTCAAGAGAGATTGATCGGTTTGTTAGCTCACACAATAAACGTAAATTCTAGTTATATTGCATGGCGCTGAGGTGGCATTAACAAGGGTATATAGCTGGGTGAGATTACTTTTAGAAAAAAATAATAGATTCCTGGGAGGACCATTGTGGCATGAATGAATAGCCTAAAATTGAAGGCAAAAGTTCTAGATTATGTTATTTTTAGAAATTGCAATCATACTGCATAGTGTGGAAAAAAAATCACTTTATGACTTTATAAGACTAATATCAAGAACACTGAGTAAGGAAATGAAGAACTCCATAAACAGCCTGTTACAACCCTGGCTCAAGGGCAATAACATAGAGGAGTCAAACCCAATTAAGTGGTAGGAATAATAATTAAGTTTATTGTAACATATATATATAAATGAGACAGGAGAGGATGGTGGATGCTGGAGACCCTGCTGCTGCAGTGTCGGCTGCACGGACAAAGAGAGAGAGAGTTTGGAGGTGGAGGAGGGGCTTTTATAGCCTTCCTGGTCAGGTGTTCCAAATGGGCGGCACCGTTCCAGGACACCTGAAACAACAACAACACAAACTCCACAACCCAACTGTCCTACTCATAACACCCCCACCCTTAAAAGGGTTGTTCACATCAACCACGAATATAATACAAATGGAACAATGATTTACAGTATTGTACTGAATGCAACTTATGACCTAAACTGTATCAACAGTACCTAACAGTATCAGCCAGGACTGTAAGGCCACTTACGACCTAGACAAGGCATCAGCCAGGACGTTGTCCTTCCCACGGATGTGGCAGACCTCAAGGTTATACTCCTGGAAAAACAAATTCCACCGCATGAGGCGAGAATTGGTATTACACATGGTACGCAGGAAAACCAAAGGATTGTGGTCTGTATATACCACAAGTGGCCGGCTAGTGGAAACATAGACTTCAAAGTGGGTCAAAGCAAGAACAAGGGAAAGGGTTTCCTTCTCTATGGTGGAATAGTACTTTTGATGGACATCAAACTTCTTGGAGAAGTAACCCACAGGATGCTCTACCCCCGAAGGACCATCCTGGAGAAGGACAGCACCAACACCTGCATCACTTGCATCAACAACCAACTTGAAGGGACGGCTGAAGTCAGGAGCTGCAAGAACAGGAGCATTAGACAGAAGTGCCTTCAAACATTCAAAAGCTTGCGCACAAGTCTCTGTCCAAACAAATGGGACCTTTGGACTGAGCAGGCAAGTTAGAGGGGCAGCTACAGAAGCAAAATTCTTACAGAAGCTCCTGTAATAACCTGCCATACCCAAGAAGCGCTTGAGCTCTCGTCGAGTAGAGGGAGTAGAGAAATTCACAATAGCCTCGACATTGGCCTCTATGGGGCACACTTTCCCACAACCAACAACCTTGCCCAAATAAGTCACCGTGGCCTGTCCAAACTCGCACTTAGCAAGATTCACTGTCAAGTTTGCAGCAGTCAGACGCTCAAACACTACCTGAAGCTGTTCGACATGTTCGGACCAGATGAAGCTGTGGATAACCAAGTCATCGAGGTAAGCCTCACAATTTGAGACTCCCTGCAGCACTTTATTCACCAACCTCTGGAATGTAGCGGGAGCATTGCGCATACCAAAAGCCATGACAGTGTACTGACAAAAGCTATCAGCCGTCACAAAAGCGGAAATCTCACAAGCTCTTGGAGTAAGAGGGACTTGCCAGTAGCCTTTTAACAGATCTAGCTTGGTCACAAAAGATGCTGAACCCACTCGGTCAATGCAGTCATCTAGGCGAGGAAGAGGATAACAGTCGGGCTTGGTAACAGCATTCACCTTACGAAGGTCAGTGCAGAAGCGAGGTGTACGATCTGACTTAGCTACAAGCAGACAGGGGGAACTCCATGCACTTGAACTTTGCTCAGCAATGCCATGTTTTAACATGTAATCCACTTCTTTTTGGAGAAGCATTCGCTTATCTGGATTCACCCTGTAAGGATGCTGCTTAATTGGGGATGCATCTCCTACATCAATGTCATGCGTAATAACATTAGTGCGGCTCGGAACATCAGAAAAGAGACTTGCATGCTGCCAAATCACTTTGACAATATCAGCACACTTGGAAGGTTACAAATATGAGAGGTGCAGGTCTAAATCAGCCAGTATCTTTGAGTTGGGCAACCTACCCTGGGGAACCTCTTTTGGCAGATCTGCACAGTCCACAACTGTGGTAGGATCAACTGCAGGTGCAACATTCAGTGCACCTACAGGCTTCACTTCTGGCAGATTAGCCTGATTCCTGTCACAGTAGGGTTTCAGCATATTCACATGACACGATCTGGGGTCTTTACCAAATAGTCAGACTCACCCACTTTCTGTTCAATGAGGTATGGCCCGCTATATTTAGCCTGCAAAGCAGAGCCAGGAAGTGGCAGGAACACCAACACTTTATCTCCTGCCGAGAAAACTCTGTGTTGGGTTTTTTTGTCATACCAGACCTTCATCTTTTTCTGAGCCGTTTCTAGGTTCTCTTTAGCAAGTTCACATGCCTTTCTAAGCCTGGACCGGAAGTTACACACATAATCCAACAGGTTAGTAGGACAGGAAGGTTGTTGGTCAGCCAACCACTTTTCTTTCAAAAGCTGTAAGGTCCCCTCACTGTATGGCCAAACACTAGCTCTGCTGGACTGAACCCTAGGCTCTCTTGGGTTACCTCTCTGGCTGTGAAAAGGAGCAGAGGAATGCCATCATCCCAGTCCCTTTCAAAACCCATACAGTAAGCCCTCAACATTGACTTGAGAGTTTGGTGGAACCTCTCAAGTGCACCCTGGGACTCTGGATGGTAAGCAGAGGAGGGACGATGCTGAATGGACAACTGCTGCAGTACCTGAGAGAAGAGGCGAGACATAAAAGTAGATCCTTGGTCAGACTGGATCACCCTGGGTAGGCCAAACAGTGAGAAGAACTTAATCAGAGCCTTAGATATAACAGGGGCAGTGATTTTTCGCAAAGGGATGGCTTCAGGGAATCTGGTAACTGCACACATGATGGCCAGTATGTACTGGTTCCCTGCCTTTGTGCGAGGAAGAGGACCAACACAGTCAATCAGGATTTGCTCGAATGGTTCTCCAACAGCAGGAATAGGATGTAAAGGAGCCAAAGGAATCTTCTGGTTTGGTTTACCAACAACCTGACAGACATGGCAAGATTTACAATACTGAGTTACATCAGACTTCAAGCCAGGCCAACAGAAATGCCTCAACACACGATCTAAGGTTTTCTTTATTCCCAGGTGCCCAGCAAGACAGTGATCATGAGCCAGACGCAAGATATCAGGACAATACACGGCTGGAACCACGATTTGGAATACAGTGCTCCAATCATCCTGGCTAGACAATTGAGGTGGTGTCCACTTCCGCATTAGAACTCCATTACTCACAAAGTACCCTTGAGAAACATCCTTGGCTTCCTCCTCTGACAGTACCTCGGCAAAAAGGGAGGACAATGAGCCATCTCGTTTTTGTTCAACAATCAGCTTCTCTCGAGATGGCAACATCTTCCCAAAACCCTCAGAATTGTCTTTATTAAGGAACGTATCACAAAGTGTGACCTCCCAGGCTGAGTCAGGTTGCATTGAGACCTCATCAACAGCCCTTTCATCCTGGTGTTTCCTTGACATAGCCCTGGTGACAGCACAAACCGGGAATACATCTGGATACTCCTTTTCAAACTCATCAGGGCCTTCAGAACCTAATGGGATAGGAACCACCTCTGGAGTAGCCATTACTCTCCCACCAGCTAAATCATTCCCTAGAATGAAACCCACACCTGGTATAGGGATGTAGGAGCACACACCCACGGCAACGTTACCTGAAACTAAATCAGTCCTAAGGTTGACATGATGCAATGGCACATTCACAAACCCTTTTCCAAAACCTTTCACTAGGGCACTGGAATCCAAAGCGGACTTTTCAGAGAATGGCAAAACATCCTTAAGAATCAGGGACTGAAAAGCCCCAGAATCTCTCCAGATTTGCACAGGTTGGACGGATTCAGTGTCATCTACCAAGGAGACTGTACCCTTCATGAGAAAGGAAGAGGACCCTGCTAACTCACTGGCCTTATCCTGGGGGGAAGTTTCACCATCATCTAACTTCAAGGCAGGGCTTCTAGCTACTGTCTGTACAAATGCCACAGGCTTAGCAGACTTCTGCTTCTTACTAAGAACTGGACAATCAGCAATAAGATGACCAGGTTTCTTACAGTAGAAACATGCTTTCACTGGAGTTATACTACCAGGGTTCTGCCTCCCAACAGCTTGTGGTGGATTCAAACTTAAGGGAACAGACTTTGATGGGCGAAATCCACGTGGATGTTGCCCTTTGGATTCACCTTGCTTGTCCATAAAGTCAAGCTTGTGAGTCAGCACAAACTCATCAGACAATACGGCAGCTTCGTCTAATCTTGTCACTTTCTGCTCATTCAGGTAGTAGTAGTAGCCACAACATCGGGAACACAATTCTTGAATTCCTCTAAAAGAATCAGCTGTCTAAGTTGTTCTCTAGACTCCACCTTTTGAGACATGCACCATCTATCCAACAGATTCTCTTTTTCCTTAGCAAACTCAACATAAGTCTGCCTGTCAGTTCTACGATGGCTTCTAAAGCGCTGTCGATAAGCTTCTGGAACTAGTTCGTAAGCTCTCAAGATGGCACCTTTAACTACCTCATAATTAGCACTTTGCTCAAGACTCAAAGAGGAATATGCTCCTTGTGCCTTACCAACTAGAACACATTGCAGCAGGAGAGTCCAGACATTATTGGGCCATTTCAGAGTGGTAGCTACCCTCTCAAAATGAGGAAAATACTTTTCAACATCTTTCTCTACGAAAGGGGGAACCAGTCTAACATGTCTGCTGACATCAAACCCAGAGGAATTAGAAGATCCAGCAGCTGCCTGCTTAAACTCTAGCTCTTTTAAGAAACGTTCATGTTCCAAGTACATCTGCTTCTCCCTCAGTGCTAGCTCCTTGAATCTGAACTCAATTTCAATCTCTGTGAGTGGTGAGGAACCAGGTTGTGAGGAAGCAGGTTGCTCCACAATCTTAGACTCAAGAACACCACTATCAATCAGTATAGCCTTAAGAGCTTCTTTAACGCTCTCTTTAAGGCGCCGCTCGCTGCTAGTAATCTCTATCTCATAATGAGCTGCCAGTTTTAGGAGCTGCTCCTTAGTGAGATGCTCTAGCAACTCTTCAGAAGGGTCACGAATGAAATCTTCAATAGTTGCCATTTCAAAGAGGGACTTAAGCAAGTCACTCAATGCAAAAACTCAATCACAGGTTACAATGAAAGTACAAAAGAGACCTGAATGTCCCTGTCTGGCAGAGTACCCCGACCTATAGCACTCGAAAAACTAAATGACATGCCAGTTCACAACCAAGGGCAAATAGCCACATCATTACTACAGGTGTGCTTACTTAAGGAGGAACCACTGCACAAATCTAAGTGTCCATACTAAAGTAGCCTACAGCTGCTCCATGGCGGCATGACTCAAATGCTCTCTCTAACAATGGCTGTTAACCATAAACAAAAGTAGACCTAGATACTACCCATCAGCTACTACAGCAACTCAGATTACTCACTCAAACAAGTACCATTATCTCCAAATGAAACTCATTAGTAATCACAAGTGTCAAAGCTCAAGACACTACAAAACTCAGGGTAAACTAGCCTACCAAAACGCTCACATCAATCCCTAGAGCTTTACACAAAAGCCGCTAACATAACAGTTAGGATCATGGACACAAAACACAGTGCCTACTGTATAGGACACTAAACTCACCTAACTTACCAACTCCCCCACTAGCCAGCACAGTGACTAAGTCGCTGAGTGCAGTTTCACAATACTCTGAGTAAAAGATGAGCAACCCCCCCGGGTACCTGCCTATCCTTTGCTATACCTACCTATCTTCTGAGGTGTGCCAGGCTCGGGGCCACTTTAAAAGCCAACGTCAGCACCAATATGGTCCTGAACAGCTTACCCCCAACAGAGAACGTAGTCTCCACCTAGGATTCGCCTCAAAAATAACAAAGGAAAAATAAGAAAAGAGTGAACCGTAGGAAGGACTGATTTCTCAATCCAGCTGGATCACTCCTACCTAACCCGGGAGATCCCCAACTCAGACAAACAGCACTCAAACAACCGTACTCACCATGCGTTAGCTATACCTACCAGAGGGAGAGGGATCATGCAGCTACAGCACTCCACTAAAACAAACAAGAAGGAGATTATGATCTTTACAAACCTAGGGGAAAATACCTGGAAAACATACAACTCCTCCGGACCAGATCCTGGACGAGCCCCCAATATGTTACATAACACAGCCCAAGTTTTTCACTAACATGCCAGTCACCAGTTTCTACAATCTTTCCAGTGATCAGGAATAATATTCTCAATGGCATGTAGCTGGAAAATAAACATTAGAAGGATATTTTTGGAAAGCTATTTTTGATTGTACCAAAAGATTATTAGAGCAAGGTTATTCCAAAACAAAGCGCATGTTAAACTGTCCATGGTCCATGGTTTCATCTTATGCCAGAGCAAGGTCAACCAATCTCTCAGTAGCTTTGTTGAGAGAGATGGACACGTCCTGACGGGCTTTCCCTTCCTCTCCTAGATCTCCAATGATCAAACCAAATATGATACAGAAGATGATCAGGCCCACGATATTCATTCCTGCGACTCTCTCTTTCACAACTCAGATATCGTAGGTGACGTTCTGAAAAAACAAATCAATTGTTCAAACAATTCGGTGCACAATTTGGTGACCAGAAATGTAACCTAAAACTGTAAACTTACCTACTAATAATCGTGCTGTAGTGACAATTATGAATCCTGGTCAGAATCTCAATAGTGTAGCATTAATTATATGATACATTTATATTTTTTGCTTGTTCCTCCCTCTAACTACTAGAACCCGGCTCAACTCAAATCTGACTTTATAAATTGTTTATGCCTTTATTAATTAAGGAGCATTTGATTTTCAGTACTTTTTCTTTTGTAGCTGATATTCTAGTTACATGTTTTTTGTAATAATGTTGCCTATTAAAATGAATCCCTTTGTCATGGGACTGGCTGTCCCATTTCCTGCCTCACCTCCTGACCTGCCTTTCACTCTTCACTCCCCAGTCCTGCCATTCTCCACCTGTCCACCAGATGACCTCAGACTTTCCCTCTTCAGCTGTTCTCCCCCTCCTGCATCCACCACACCTGTCTTCCGTCAGCCCATTAGCCCGGTTACCTTGTTCCCCCTTCACCAGCCTGCTTTCCTCCAATCACCTCCCGGCCTCTCCCCTGCCAGCCAGCTGTCCCTAATTTGTTTCATCAGTCTGTTTTTATATCTTATCTTGTTTCTCTATAGTCTTTGCGAGTTTGTTGTCTTTTGTTACCTGTTGTCTTCAGCTCTGTCTTCTGTTACCTGTTGTGTGTTCTAGAAATCCTCTGCCTTGTCGCCGGCCAGGTTTGGTTTTTGTTTTTCCTTTTGCCTGTCGGCATGTTTTGGTTTTCCCTTTTTGGATTCTTTTGTTTTGTACTTCTGCCTTGTTATATTTCATTAAAGCTCTTGCTTACCAGTTCCTCTTGCTGCCGGTCTTTGCATTTGGGTCCTAGTCTCTGCACCCCTGACACCCTTGGTAAAGGAGAAGCCAATTCTTCACAAGGAACCTAATTTAATTGTGTGAGTGAAAGCTGGAGCTTATAATTAATTGGCAACTACTGAATAACTTATCCATCTTAAAATAAAGCATTACGGAAAGTTGGAAAAAGATGTTTTGTTTTGTTGTGTTTTTTTTTCTAGGGTTAGGGTTCAGGTCCAATTCCCATATCAGAAACTTTTTCATCAGTTGCAATCTCAAAGTACTTCCGTTCCATCTTGTACTGAAGAGACAAAATCATCGGGGCACAAATTCTCAAAAAATCTGGTTACTGATTGTCAAGTGCTTCACTCTTGTGAGTGACAAGCCCCCACTTGAAGAGGCAGCTTGCTTCAGAAGATTGGACAGGGATTCACTCAATGACCAATATCCAGCTTTTTTTCCTTTTCTTTCTTTTATTTTGAAAGTCTTCAAGGCCAATACAGGTGGAAAACCGGCTCCTTCTTCCTACTTTGAAGCAAGCCTCAATCTTGCAGTGTCCTTCTCCTGGTCCAGATTCTCCGACGATTGTCTCTCGCACTGCTCAAACCTCGCTGTCCTCTTTGTGTGTGCCTCCAAACCTCCTGCTGATCATCAGATCACCTCCACCTGGTGCACTTAATCAGCTGGCTGCAGCTGGGAGCCACACCCACACCTGATACACTCAGGCAGAGCGGGAGGGGCCTGCAGCTCAGCTCCACACCTCCCACTCGATCTTCCCACGGAACCCGCTGGAAAGATCGCACACAGTGAACTTGTGGTCAGAGATCCCTTCCTGGGCTTCCTGCCTGTTCCCCCACTGGCAGCAAGACCACCAACCGTCGGACGTCCCGGTGAAGAATTTTGAACTGAAGGTCCCTCTGGATGCTGGAGACAGGATGTTTAGATGCAGGTTGCTTGGAGGCAGGATGCTTGGATGCTGATGTTGCAGGTCTCACCTCAGGGATACAGGAGTTTGCCACAACCTTGACATTCACATCCCGTACAATACCTCTGGAGTCTGGGTTGACACCGACGACTCTCCCAAGCTTAAAGTGACCCCTCAATGCATTCTGGTCACACAGCCAAACAATATCTCCAACTTCAACATTCCTCTGTGTGGTGTGCCATTTACTCCTCACAAAGAGATTAGGACCGGCAAGTTGGCTCCACGACCTCCAGAACTTGTTAACCTGGTGCTGCATTTCCTGAAGTCTCTTATAGGGATAGCTTGTAAAGTCAAATGTTTTCCAATCACCACTTGATGAAGCCCGTCCCAGCAGGAGTGTATTGGGTGTGATGTACTGCACGGTGTCTTCATGGCTCTGTACTCTGGCATCAATAGGGCGCTCATTAGAAAGATCAGCAGCGAGCTGAAGTTCGCTGTAACAGCCCTGATTCTCTCCCCAGACTCTGGAACCCCTTTTTCACAATGCGGACAGCCGCTTCAGCAGCACCATTTCGATGAGGTGAATCAGCTGGCTGGATTTTCCATTGCCATTCGGTTCCATTTTGAGCTGAAGTCCCCTCAACAGCAGACCTGTCCAGGCCATCCAGAAACTGATACAACTCCTCCAGGACAGGTTTGGCTCCGACAAAATTGGTCCCGGGATCAGACCAAATCTTCTTGGGATGCCCTTGAATTGCTGTGAACATCTGATAAGCCATCAGAAAGCTTTCAGTTGACAAGGTGTTTGCCAGCTCTGTGTGGATTGCTCTGCTGGCCATACAGCAGAATATGACTCCCCAAACCTTCATTGTGACTCTCTTCTTCACATCATCTTTGACCTGATACGGTCCAAACAGGTCAACTGCCGTGAACTCAAATGGGGCTGCTGGCCTAGCTCTTTCTTGAGGCAGATCACCCATCACTTGCTGACATCTCCTAGCTCTGGCTTTCTTGCAGATCACACAGTTTTCAATGACTTTTTGAGCAATTTTCCGTCCCTTGATGACCCATGCTCTCTTTCTCACCTTCAGTAGAGTCGCAGCCACTCCCTCGTGACCCTTGCTGTGAGCTTCCCGAACCAACAATGTTGAGACCCAGGCACTGTAAGGTAAGAGGGGAACACCAACTCTGTCTTCATTAAAAGCCTGGGCCCTCATTTATCAACATTGCGTAGAAAAGGTTCTAAATTCTCTCTTACGAATACAATTTAGAATGTGCCTAAGTACAAAAAAATCGGTATTTATCAAACATGCGCACGCCGGTCGTACGCACACCAGTAAGTAATCAGCGTTGATAAATCCCACACGTTCTAAACCAACATGCTCGTGCACGTTCGAGGTAATTTGCATTCAGAAACGCCCCCAATTAACCATATATGGTAACAAAACATCCCTTTAAAAACCACGTGAAAATTGCTTTTTTCCTCACCGGAATTATGGCGAAGAGAACAAAGAAAAGAAACTTTTCTGCAACCGAAATTGAGGTGCTTGTTGCTGAAGTAGAAACCAACCAAAAGCTGTTGTTTAGTTCACTTAGTGCAGGTGTAACTAACAAAAGAAAAAATACTGCGTGGGAGATGGTAACGAGTGCAGTTAATTCTGTAGGATCTGAGGAGAGATCTTTGTCAGAAATAAAAAAAAAATGGTTTGATATTAAACTCAGTGCAAAGAAACGTGTCACTGCACATAAGCGTGATATTTGTTCAACTGGAGGAGGACAGAGCACAGCAGAACTCTCACCTTTAGACACACGCATTGCCAGCATCATTGGCGATACAGCTCTCTCTGGCATCATTGAACATGGAGACAGTGACTCTGTACCCACAGAACAACCTGGACCATCGAACATCCATATTGACGGTAAGAGAAACAAACCACTGTGTTTGAAAACCTTTATTTCGATGTGTAAGAGAAAATTATTGTAAGTGACAGACTAACCATGAAATAAATGTTATTTATGTTAAACCAAATTTGACATTAATGTGAAAATATATTTTCCTAAATAACTCAGAAACTTTGGCCAGTCCCGTGGTCGAGGAGCAGGGGCAGGGGCCGTCCATACCTCCTTCGGTGCGTCGGGAGCCAAGGGTCTTGACTGACGCGGTTCTACAAAATCAAGAGGACACGACCAAAGCAATAACTGAAATAAAGGACCAACTCACAAACATTTCCAATGTATTGATGGAAATAAATGCATCACTAAAACAAATTGCTTCCTGTGCAACCCAAATGGTTAATAAACCTTAGACTGTTAACTAATATTGTGATGTCAGTCATTTTGTCACCATGCTGAAAAATGTTTTTCTCTTATTTTTCTAAGCTCGGCTAATGGGCAGACTTACCTAAAATCTCTGTATGATCCCAGCTCTTGTCTGAATGGCAGCGGCATTAGGAGGTGGTAGAGGCTCTGCGTCAGGTATGGGGTCGTCTGGTCTTGGGGGTTCCTGCAGCGGGACGCCTTGTCTGATGGCCAGGTTGTGGAGCACACAGCAAGCCATGACGATGTGGCAGACTTTTTCAGGCCGATATTGCAGTGTTCCCCCCGTTCTAGACAGGCACAGCCATCGACCTTTCAGCAGGCCTATTGCGCGCTCAACGGTGGATCTAGAGCGCGCATGGGCCCGGTTATAATTCTGCTCCTGTTGGGTCCTCGGGTTGGTTAAGGGAGTCATGAGCCATGGCTTCAGTGGATAACCCTGATCACCTACAGATGAGATACGTTTTAATAACTTTAATTAAGCAATAGCATTTTAAACATGTTGCAACACTCACCAATGAGCCATCCATCTTCAACAGCTCCTCCCTGGAGACGAACACCCACAGAGCTGTTCTGCACAATGAAGGAGTCGTGCGTTCCTCCAGGCCACCGGGCAACAACGTTTAACAGGGCCAAATGCGCATCGCAGATTATCTGTACATTGATGGAATGAAACCCCTTTCTGTTGACATAATTAAATTCGTTGTGTGATGGTGCTTTTATTGCTATGTGAGTGCAGTCTATTGCTCCTATTATATTCGGAAATCCAGCGATAGCGTGAAATCCCCGTTTGATCTCGGCTTGTTGTGGAGCCGTGTAAGGGAACTGGATGTAGTTCGGGCCCAGGGAAATTATGGCATCCAACACTGCTGGCATAATCTTGCTCATTGAGGGCTGGGAAATGCCCGATCTATCTCCAACCTCACGCTGGAACGTGCCGGTGGCCAAAAACCCCAGGGTGGACAGGACTTGGATATGCACAGGAATGGCTTTCGTGCGTTTCGTTTCTCGCTCCAACATAGGTCCCAAATCATGGCATAAATCCAGCAATATCTGTTTTGGGAAGCGGTACCTACTCAGAAGCCACTCTGTGCTCTCACCAAACAGATCAGCGCGCTCTCTGAAAACGCGCTCCCTGCGGAGCGCATGGTGTCCTAAATCTTCCAGTAATGCAAGATGAGCCATGTTACATTTTCAAATACCTGTCACAGATGTCTTTTATAGATTTTGACACCAATTAGGCTACATGTCTGTTTCTGATTATTAATAAAAGAAAATACAGAACACATGTGGATGTTGAGATTGTTTAATGCATGCCGGGACTGTTCACTCGCAATGCTTTCTATTTGCAGTTTCCCTATTCTACCACTGGAAGCTGTGCGTAAGCATGGTCAGAGCTGTGCTTATATTTACACCCATTCCTAAGTACAAGTACAAGTTGATAAATTCCACACTTTGCGTAGAAATTATCGTACGCACCCATTACGCACACATCTGTGCGTACGCACTGTTGATAAATGAGGGCCCTGGACTCTCCCACCACAAACCAGTAGTCCGGTTTCTTCCTCTTTGTAGACTACTAGCCGGTCTATTGTGGTGGTTGGAAAGGTCACGCCCTCCTGTGCAGCAAGAAAAATGTCTCTTAAAGCATCTTGACGCTCTGTTACAGAGATGATGCCAGCTGATGAGACTGCCTCCCACTTTGGAATTCCCAAGATCCTATTTTGGCATGCAAAGCATTTTGCTGCCTCCAGACCTGGGCGACCGTCTTAACCAGGCAAGTCAGGTTGCTGAACCGTCCTTCATTCACCAGGTTTTTGACAGCAGCACCAGCAGGTGGCCTCCGAAGCTCCAGATCAGGTGGCTCTTTCTTTACCTGAGCTCTTGTGAGTGCAGCAGCAAAAGATTTCTTCTGCATCTTTCCAACGCTCTCTCTGGCAGTTGCTGATACCTCCTTTGCAGACTTAATTGGCCACTCATCAGCTGGTAGACTCAGGAACTTTGGTCCTAGCTGCCATGGTGAATTTTCATCCAAGTCTTTTGGGC